>NW_026640903.1:0-643 GCF_028554395.1 Pezoporus wallicus
GGGCTTCAATGGGGTCAATGGGGGTCAATAGGGTCAATGGACTTCAATGGGGCTCAATGGGCTTCAATGGGTTTCAATGGGTCTCAGTGGGCTTCAATGGGGTTCAATAGGGTCAATGGGGTTCAGTGGGGCTCAATGGGCTTCAATGGGGCTCAATGGGCTTCAATGGGGTCAATGGGGGTCAATGGGTTTCAATGGGGTTCAGTGGGGCTCAATGGGCTTCAATGGGGCTGAATGAGGTCAATGGGCTTCAATGGGCTTCAATGGGGTCAATGGGCTTCAATGGGGCTCAATGGGCTTCAAGGGGGTCAATGGGGGTCAATAGGGGTCAATGGGGTTCAGTGGGGCTCAATGGGCTTCAATGGGGCTGTATGGGGTCAATGGGCTTCAATGGGGCTTCAGTGGGGCTCAATGGGCTTCAATGGGGCTGTATGGGGTCAATGGGCTTCAATGGGGCTCAATGGGGCTCAATGGGCCCTATGGGGCCCCCAGGTCATGTGTGCGCTGGGGAACAACGCCTTGAACCGCATCTGAGGCCCGGGTGGAGAGATGGGGGTCAGAAATTCCCCCCCGTGCTCCGGTCAGGAACCCCCACTGCCCCATAGGAACCACCTGGGACCCCATAGGAACCCTCCCTGCCCCA
>NW_026640904.1:0-6481 GCF_028554395.1 Pezoporus wallicus
GGGGTCCCCCCATCCCCATTGAATCCCTTTACCCCCCCCCATTGACTTTGGGGTCCCCCCCATCCCCATTGGGTCCCTTTCCCCCCCATTGATTTTGGGGTCCCCCCCATCCCCATTGGGTCCCTTTACCCCCCCATTGACTTTGGGGTTCCCCCCATCCCCATTGAATCCTTTTCCCCCCCCCATTGATTTTGGGGTCCCCCCTCACTTTTGGGGTCCCCCCCCCCAGACATCGACACCGAGGCCTCTGGGGACATCGTGGACATTGAGGGGCTCCCGGAGCCCCCCCAAAGCAAGAAGCTGCACCTGGACCCAGGTTTGGGGGTCCCCAACATGGGGGGGGTTCCAAGAATGGGGGGGGGTCCCCAACATTTGGGACCCCCCCAAAATGGGGTTTGGGGGGGGGGAGGGGGGGAGACCCCTTTGTCACCGCTTGCTCTCTTCCTGCAGCCTGAGCCGTCAGGACCATGGACAGCGACCGCCCCCCCCATAGACCCCAATGGACCCCATGGACCCCAATGGACCCCCATGGACCCCAATGGACCCCAATGGATCCCCATGGACCCCATAGACCCCAATGGACCCCAATGGACCCCATAGACCCCAATGGACCCCAATGGACCCCATAGACCCCAATGGATCCCCATAGACCCCCATGGACCCCATAGACCCCAATGGATCCCCATAGACCCCCATGGACCCCATAGACCCCAATGGATCCCCATGGACCCCAATGGATCCCCATGGACCCCAGTAAACCCAAAAAGACTCCAATGAACCCCAATGGACCCCATAGACCCCAATGGATCCCCATGGACCCCATGGACCCCAATGGATCCCCATGGACCCCAATAAACCCCAATAGAACCCAATGAACCCCAATGGACCCCATAGACCCCAATGGACCCCAATGGACCCCAATGGATCCCCATGGACCCCAATAAACCCCAATAGAACCCAATGAACCCCAATGGACCCCATAGACCCCAATGGACCCCAATGGATCCCATGGGCCCCATAGACCCCAATGGATCCCCATGGACCCCATAGACCCAAATGAACCCCATAGACCCCAATGGACCCCATAGACCCCAATGGATCCCCATGGACCCCATAGACCCCAATGGACCCCAATGGATCCCCACGGACCCCAATAAACCCCAATGGATCCCCATGGACCCCAATAAACCCCAATAGAACCCAATGAACCCCAATGGACCCCATAGACCCCAATGGATCCCCATAGACCCCCATGGACCCCATAGACCCCAATGGATCCCCATAGACCCCCATGGACCCCATAGACCCCAATGGATCCCCATGGACCCCAATGGACCCCAATGGATCCCCATGGACCCCAATAAACCCCAATAGACTCCAATGAACCCCAATGGACCCCATAGACCCCAATGGATCCCCATGGACCCCATGGACCCCAATGGATCCCCATGGACCCCAATAAACCCCAATAGAACCCAATGAACCCCAATGGACCCCATAGACCCCAATGGACCCCAATGGATCCCCATGGACCCCAATAAACCCCAATAGAACCCAATGGACCCCATGGACCCCAATAGACCCCATAGACCCCATAGACCCCAATAGAACCCAGTGGACCTCAATGGATCCCCATGGACCCCAGTAAACCCCAATGGACCCCAATGGATCCCCATGGACCCCAATGGATCCGAATGGCCCCCAATGGATCCCAATAGACCCCAATGGATCCCCATGGACCCCAATAAACCCCAATGGACCCCAATGGATCCTAATGGACCCAAATAAACCCCAGTGGATCCCAATAGACCCCAATGGATCCCCATGGACCCCAATGGATCCCCATGGACCCCAATAAACCCCAATGGATCCTAATGGCCCCCCGTGGATCCCAATAGACCCCAATGGATTCCCATGGACCCCAATTGATCCCCATGGACCCCAATAAACCCCAATGGATCCTAATGGCCCCCAGTGGATCCCAATAGACCCCAATGGATTCCCATGGACCCCAATAGACCCCTGTGGACCCCAATAGACCCCAATGGATCCCCATGGACCCCAATGGATCCCCATGGACCCCAATAAACCCCAATGGATCCTAATGGCCCCCCGTGGATCCCAATAGACCCCAATGGATTCCCATGGACCCCAATAGACCCATGTGGACCCCAATAGACCCCAATGGATCCCAATGGACCCCAATGGATCCCAATAGACCCCAATGGACATGGGCACCATGGACCCCCCCCCCAGCCCTATTGGGGCCCCCCCCACATTACCCCCTATGCCCCCCCCCCATTCCATTTGGGGTCCCCCAAATGCCCTTCTACGGACATCCCCCCCCCATTTTGGGGTCCCCCCCTCCATGTGCCCCCCCAATAAAGGTTTTGGGGTCCCCCCATGTCTCTGTGTCCTACCCATGGATTTTGGGGTGCCCCCCCCCCCACAACCCCCCTTTATCCCATGGGATATGGGGGGGGGTACCCCAAGAGCTTTGAACCTTTATTTGGGGGACAAAAGGGGGGGGGGACACAAAGGGACCCCAAATGTGGGGTGTGGGGGGGTCACCATTGGGGGGCTGTCATTGGGCTCTCTATGGGGGGGCTGTTATTGGGGTGCTGCCATTGGGGTCATCATTGGGGTGCTCTCATTAAGGCCAATATTGGGGTCTCTATGGGGTGCTGTTAGTGGGGTGCTGTAATGGGGTCACTATAGGGGGAGCAGGTCTGGGGGTCCCTATGGGGAGTTGTTATGGGGGTCCCTATGGGGGGGGGTGTCTATGGGGGTCTCTATGGGGTATCCCTATGGAGGCTCCCTATGGAGGGGTCTCTATGGGGGTCCCTATGTGGAGGTCCCCATAGGGGGGTCTCTATGGTGGGTTCCCTATGGGGTATCCCTATAGGGGGGTCTCTATAAGGGTCCCTATAGGGGGTCTCTATGGTGGGTTCCCTATGGGGTATCCCTATAGGGGGGTCTCTATAAGGGTCCCTATAGGGGGTCTCTATGGGGGGGGCCCTATGGGGTATCCATATGGGGGGGTCTCTATGGGGGGGGCCCTATGGGGTATCCCTATAGGGGGGTCTCTATAAGGGTCCCTATAGGGGGTCTCTATGGGGGGGGGCCCTATGGGGTATCCATATGGGGGGGTCTCTATGGGGGGGGACCCTATGGGGTATCCGTATTGGGGGGTCTCTATGGGGGGGGGCCCTATGGAGTATCCATATGGAGGGGTCTCTATGGGGGGGGGGCCCTATGGGGTATCCGTATTGGGGGGTCTCTATGGGGGGGGCCCTATGGGGTATCCATATGGGGGGGTCTCTATGGGGGGGGGGCCCTATGGGGTATCCATATGGGGGGGGCTCTATGGGGGGGGACCCTATGGGGTATCCGTATTGGGGGGTCTCTATGGGGGGGGGCCCTATGGAGTATCCATATGGAGGGGTCTCTATGGGGGGGGCCCTATGGGGTATCCATATGGAGGGGTCTCTATGGGGGGGGGCCCTATGGGGTATCCGTATTGGGGGGTCTCTATGGGGGGGGGCCCTATGGGGTATCCCTATAGGGGGGTCTCTATAAGGGTCCCTATAGGGGGTCTCTATGGGGGGGGGCCCTATGGGGTATCCATATGGGGGGGTCTCTATGGGGGGGGACCCTATGGGGTATCCGTATTGGGGGGTCTCTATGGGGGGGGGCCTATGGAGTATCCATATGGAGGGGTCTCTATGGGGGGGGGGGCCCTAAGGGGTATGGGGGGGGGCCCTATGGGGTATCCATATGGGGGGGTCTCTATGGGGGGGGCCCTATGGGGTATCCATATGGGGGGGTCTCTATGGGGGGGGTTCCCTATGGTGGGCTCCCTATGGGTGTCCCTATGGAGGTCCCTATTGGGGGGGGGGGGTCTTCCCTATGGGGTATCCCTATGGGGGGGTCGCTATGGGTCGCTATGGGGCGCTATGGGGCGCTATGGGGCGCTATGGGGCGCTGTGGGGCGCATCAGAGCTGCTGGCAGGGCTCCATGCGGCTGTAGTGCTCGAAGTGGCTCTGCCAGCGCCCCATGTACGAGCTCCAGCGGTGGAACTCCTGCCTCCACTGGCGCTCGGCCTCCTCCATGGGGCCTGCGGGACCGCGTCAGACCCATAGAACCCCTTGAGCCCACTCCCCATAGACCAGAATACCCCATAGACCAGAATACCCCATAGACCAGAATAACCCACAGCCCATAATAACCCATAGCCCATAATACCCCATAGACCATAATAACCCATAGCCCATAATAACCCACAGCCCATAATAACCCATAGCCCATAATGCCCCATAACCCATAATACCCCATAGCCCATGATATCCCATATCACATAATATCCCATATCCCATAATAACCCATAGCCCATAATACCCCATAGCCCATGATATCCCATATCCCATGTCACCCCATATCCCATAATATCCCATATCCCATAATATCCCATATCCCATAATATCACATATCCCATAATGCCCCATATCCCATAATACCCCAGATCACCCCATATCCCATAATACCTCATAGCCCCTAATACCCCACACCCCATAATATCACATAAAACCCCATACCCCATGTCACCCCATATCCCATAATATCCCATATCCCATAATATCCCATATCCCATAATATCCCATAGGCCATAATGCCCCATAATCCCATAATCCCCCATATCACCCCATAATATCCCATATCATATTAGGGGATATCATAATATCCCCTAATACCCCATATCCCATATCACCCCATATCCCATAAAACCCCATACCCCACAAAACCCCATATCCCACAAAACCCCATATCCCACAAAACCCCATACCCCACACCACCCCCTACCCCACACCACCCCATATCCCGCACCCCGTGCCCCACACCCCGTGCCCCACATCCCGTTACCGGTTGCGTGCAGCAGCTTGGGCAGGAAGCGGGTCCAGAAGGCGCAGGCCTGGGCCCGCAGTCCCTTGCCCTGGCTCAAGGGGGCGGTGTTGAGTCGAGCGTAGCCTTGGCCCCTCGCCGTGAACCGGGGCCACCGCGCGCCCGCCCCCGGCTCCTCCTCGCGCCCGTTCGGGTCCCTGTGGGGCAACCGGGCACCGGTGAGAGGGAGATGGGGGGTGGGTTGGGGGGCGGGGGGGGGCAGCATCGGCATCATCATTGACATCATCATCGGCATCCATCGGCATCGGCATCCATCATCGGCATCAGCATCCATCATCATCATCAACATCGTCATCCGTCATCATCATCGTCATTGTCATCATCATCCATCATCATCATCAACATCGTCATCCGTCATCATCATCGTCATTGTCATCATCATCCATCATCATCATCAACATCGTCATCCGTCATCATCATCGTCATTGTCATCATCATCCATCATCATCATCAACATCGTCATCCGTCATCATCATCGTCATTGTCATCATCATCCATCATCATCATCAACATCGTCATCCGTCATCATCATCGTCATTGTCATCATCATCCATCATCATCATCAACATCATCATCGTCATCATCATCGTCATCCATCGGCATCATCAACATCATCGGCATCATCATTGACATCATCATCGGCATCCATCGGCATCGTCATCCATCATCGGCATCAGCATCCATCATCATCATCAACATCGTCATCCGTCATCATCATCGTCATTGTCATCATCATCCATCATCATCATCATCATCGTCATCGTCATCATCATCCATTGTCCATCATCATCATCATCATCATCATCCATTATCCATCATCCATCATCATCGTCATTGTCATCATCATCCATCATCATCATCAACATCATCATCGTCATCATCATCGTCATCCATCGGCATCATCGACATCATCGGCATCATCATCCATCATCGGCATCAGCATCCATCATCATCATCATCCATCATCCATCATCATCACCATCCATCCCCATCCATCATCCATCATCATCACCATCCCCATCCATCATCCATCATCCATCATCATCACCATCCATCATCATCCACCATCATCATCCTCATCCATCATCATCATCATCATCCATCATCATCATCCATCATCCATCATCATCACCATCCATCATCACCATCCATCATCCATCATCATCATCACCATCTATCATCATCATCATTCATCATCCATCATCATCCATCATCACCATCCATCATCATCATCATCATCATCATCATCCATCATCATCAACATCCTCCATCATCCATCATCATCACCATCCATCATCATCACCATTCATCATCCATCATCCATCATCATCACCATCCATCATCATCCACCATCATCATCCTCATCCATCATCATCATCACCATCCATCATCACCATCCATCATCACCATTCATCATCCATCATCATCCATCATCCATCATCATCATCCATCATCATCATCATCCATCATCCATCATCATCACCATCCATCATCATCACCATCCATCATCACCATTCATCA
>NW_026640905.1:0-6428 GCF_028554395.1 Pezoporus wallicus
CATACCGTACCATGCCCTACCGTTTTGTATCGTGTCGTGCCGTTCCGTACTGTACCGTACCATATAATTTAATTATATGTAATTTCCTTTCCTTTCCTTTCCTTTCATTTCCATTTGATGTCATTTTGTGCCGCACGGTGCAGTACCGTTGCGTACCGTACTGTGCTGTTCAGTGCCGCGCGATACTGTACCCTGCCCTACTGTTTTGTACCGTGCCGTACCGTTCTGTGCCGTATCATACCATGTCATTTCATTTCATTTCATTTCATTTCATTTCATTTCATTTCATTTCATTTCCATTTCATGTCATTTTGTGCCATACCGTTCCGTGCCATGCTGTACTGTACTGTACTGTGCCGTACCGTGCCGTGCCATACCGTACCATGCCCTACCGTTTCGTACCATGTGTACTGTTCCGTACTGTACCATACCATATAATTTAATTATATGTAATTTCATTTCATTTCATTTCATGTCCATTTGATATCATTTTGTGCCGTACGGTGCCGTACCATTGCGTGCTGTACTGTGCCCTACCATGCCGCGCCTTACCGTACCATGCCCTACCCTTTCATATGGTGCCGTACCGTTCCGTGCCGTACCGTACCATGTCATGTCATTTCATTTCATTTCATTTCATTTCATTTCATTTCATTTCATTTCATTTCATGTCCATTTGATTTCTTTTTGTGCCATACCGGGCCGTGCCGTTGCATACCAGACCATGCTCTATCGTGCCATGCGATACCGTACCATGCCCTACAGTTTTGTGCCGTTCCGTGCCGTGCTGTACCGTACCATGTCATTTCATTTCATTTCATCTCATTTCATTTCATGTCCATTTGATGTCATTTTGTGCCGTACCGTTCCGTAGTGTACTGTGCCGTACCGTGCTGCGCGATACCGTACCATGCCCTAGTGTTTCGTACTGTGCCGTACCGTTCCGTGCCGTACCATACCATGTCATTTCATTTCATTTCATTTCATTTCATTTCATTTCATTTCATTTCATGCCGTACCGTTGCGTACGGTACTGTGCCGTACCGTGCCGTGCGATACCGTACCATGCCCTACCGTTTCGTACCATGCCATACCGTTCCGTACGGCACCGTACCATATAATTTAATTATATGTAATTTCCTTTCCTTTCATTTCATTTCCATTTGATGCCATTTTGTGTTGTACGGTGCCGTACCGTTACGTACCGTACCGTGCCGTACTGTGCCGCACCATTCCGTACCCTGCCCTACCCTTTCATACCGTGCCGTACCGTTCCGTGCCGTACTGTACCATGACATTTCATTTCATTTCATTTCATTTCATTTCATTTCATGTCCATTTGATGTCATTTTGTGCCATACAGTGCCGTTCTGTACCGTACTGTGCCGTACCGTGCCGCGCCATACCGTACCATGCCCTACCATTTTGTGTCGTGTCGTGCCGTTCTGTACTGTACCACTCCATATAATTTAATTATATGTAATTTCATTTCCTTTCCTTTCCTTTCATGTCCATTTGATGTCATTTTGTGCCATACGGTGCAGTGCCGTTGCGTAGTGTACTGTGCCGTTCTGTGCCGCGCGATACCGTACCATGCCCTACTGTTTCGTACTGTGCCGTACCGTTCCGTGCCGTACCATACCATGTCATTTCATTTCATTTCATTTCATTTCATTTCATTTCATTTCATTTCATTTCATGCCGTACCGTTGCGTACTGTACTGTGCCCTACCGTGCCGCGCGATACTGTACCATGCCCTACCGTTTCGTACCATGCTGTACCGTTCCGTACCGTACCATTCCATATAATTTAATTATATGTAATTTCATTTCATTTCATTTCATTTCATGTCCATTTGATGTCATTTTGTGCCGTATGGTGCCGTACCGTTCCGTGCCATACCGTACCATGGCATTTCATTTCATTTCATTTCATTTCATTTCATTTCATTTCATGTCATTTTGTGCCGCACCATTCCGTAGTGTCCTGTGCCGTACCGTGCCGCGCGATACCGTACCATGCCCTACCATTTCGTACCATGCCATACCGTTCCGTACGGTACCGTACCATATAATTTAATTATATGTAATTTCATTTCATTTCATTTCATTTCCATTTGATGCCACTTTGTGTTGTACGGTGCCGTACCGTTACGTACCGTACCGTGCCCTACTGTGCCGCACCATTCCGTAACCTGCCGTACCGTTTCATACCTTGCCATACCGTTCCGTGACGTACTGTACCATGACATTTCATTTCATTTCATGTCGATTTGATGTCATTTTGTGCCATACAGTGCCGTTCTGTACCGTCCGGTGCCGTACTGTGCCGCGCCATACCGTACCATGCCCTACCATTTTGTAACGTGTCGTGCCGTTCCGTACTGTACCGTACCATATAATTTAATTATATGTAATTTCATTTCCTTTCCTTTCCTTTCATTTCCATTTGATGTCATTTTGTGCCGTACAGTGCCGTACCGTTGCGTATCGTACTGTGCTGTTCAGTGCCGCGCGACACCGTACCCTGCCCCAACGTTTTGTACCGTGCCGTACCGTTCCGTGCTGTACCGTACCATGTCATTTCATTTCATTTCATTTCATTTCATTTCATTTCATGTCCATTTGATGTCATTTTGTGCCGTACCGTTCCGTAGTGTACTGTGCCGTACCGTGCCGCGCGATACCGTACCATGCCCTACTGTTTCGTACTGTGCCGCACCGTTCCATGCCGTACCGTACCTTGTCATTTCATTTCATTTCATTTCATTTCATTTCATGCCGTACCGTTGCGTACTGTACTGTGCCGTACCATGCCGTGCGATACTGTACAATGCGCTACCGTTTCGTACCATGCCATACCGTTCCGTACGGTACCGTACCATATAATTTAATTATATGTAATTTCCTTTCCTTTCCTTTCATTTCATTTCCATTTGATGCCATTTTGTGTTGTACGGTGCCGTACCGTTACGTACCGTACCGTGCCCTACTGTGCCGCACCATTCCGTACCCTGCCCTACCCTTTCATACCATGCCGTACCGTTCCGTGCTGTACTGTACCATGACATTTCATTTCATTTCATTTCATGTCCATTTGATGTCATTTTGTGCTGTACGGTGCCGTACCGTTGCGTACTGTACTGTGCCGTACCGTGCCGCGCCATACTGCACCGTGCCCTACCGTTTCGTACCGTGTCATACCGTTCCGTACCGTACCGTACCATATAATTTAATTATATGTAATTTCCTTTCCTTCCATTTCATTTCATTTCATGTCCATTTGATGTCATTTTGTGCTGTACGGTGCAGTACCGTTGCATAGTGTACTGTGCCGTTCCGTGCCGCGCGATACCGTACCATGCCCTACTGTTTCGTACTGTGCCGTACCATTCCGTGCCGTGCCGTACCATACCATTTCATTTCATTTCATTTCATGCCGTACCTTTGCGTACTGTACTGTGCCCTACCGTGCCGTGGGATACTGTACCATGCCCTACCGTTTCGTACCATGCTGTACCGTTCCGTACCGTACCATACCATATAATTTAATTATATGTAATTTCCTTTCCTTTCCTTTCATTTCATTTCATGTCCATTTGATGTCATTTTGTGCCGTACGGTGCCGTACCGTTGCGTGCTGTGCCGTACCATGTAATTTCATTTCATTTCATTTTATTTCATTTCATTTCATGTCCATTTGATTTCTTTTTGTGGCATACCATGCCGTACCGTTGCGTACCAGACCATGCTCTACCGTGCCGCGCGATACCGTACCATGCCCTACCCTTTCGTACCGTGCCGTGCCGTTCCGTGCCGTGCCGTACCGTACCATGTCATTTCATTTCATTTCATTTCATTCCATTTCCATTTGATGTCATTTTTTGCCGTACCGTTCCGTAGTGTACTGTGCCGTACCGTGCCGCGCGATACCGTACCATGCCCTACCATTTCGTACCATGCCATACCGTTCCGTACGGTACCGTACCATGTAATTTAAGTATATGTAATTTCTTTTCCTTTCCTTTCCTTTCATTTCGTTTCATTTCATTTCCATTTGATGCCACTTTGTGTTGTACGGTGCCGTACCGTTACGTACCGTACCGTGCCCTACTGTGCCGCACCATTCCATACCCTGCCCTACCGTTTCATACAGTGCCGTACCGTTCCGTGCCGTACTGTACTATGACATTTAATTTAATTTAATTTAATTTAATTTAATTTCATTTCATTTCATTTCATTTCATGTCATGTCATTTTGTGCCATACAGTGCCGTTCTGTACCGTACTGTGCTGTACCGTGCCGCGCCATGCCGTACCATGCCCTACCGTTTTGTATCGTGTCGTGCCGTTCCGTACTGTACCGCACCATATAATTTAATTGTTTGTAATTTCATTTCTTTTCCTTTCATTTCCATTTGATGTCATTTTGTGCCGTACCGTTGCATACCGTACTGTGCTGTTCTGTGCCGCAAGATACCGTACCCTGCCCTACCGTTTTGTACCATGCCGTACCGTTCCATGCCGTACCGTACCATGTCATTTCATTTCATTTCATGTCCATTTGATGTCATTTTGTGCCGTACGGTGCCGTAACGTTGTGTACTGTACTGTGCCGTACCGTGCCGCGCCATACCTCACCATGCCCTACCGTTTCGTACCGTGTCGTACCGTTCCGTACCGTACCATACCATATAATTTAATTACATGTAATTTCCTTTCCTTTTCTTTCATTTCATTTCATTTCATTTCATGCCCATCTGATGTCATTTTGTGCCGTACGGTGCCGTACCGTTGCGTACTGTACTGTGCCGTACCGTGCCGCGCCATACCGCACCATGCCCTACCGTTTCGTACCGTGTCGTACCGTTCCGTACCGTACTGTGCTATATAATTTAATTATATGTAAATTCCTTTCCTTTCATTTCATTTCATTTCATGTCCATTTGATGTCATTTTGTGCCGTACGGTGCAGTACCATTGCGTAGCGTACTGTGCCGTTCCGTGCCGCGCGATACCGTACCATGCCATACTGTTTCGTACAGTGCCGTACCGTTCCGTGCCGTACCGTAACATGTCATTTTATTTCATTTCATTTCATGCCGTACCGCTGCGTACTGTACTGTGCCGTACCGTGCCGTGCGATACTGTACCATGCCCTACCGTTTTGTACCATGCTGTACCGTTCCGTACCGTACCATACCATATAATTTAATTATATGTAATTTCATTTCATTTCATTTCATTTCATTTCATTTCATTTCATGTCCATTTGATGTCATTTTGTGCTATACGGTGCCGAACCGTTCCGTGCCGTACTGTACCATGTAATTTCATTTCATTTCATTTCATGTCCATTTGATTTCTTTTTGTGCCATACCGTGCCGTACCGTTGTGTACCAGACCATGCCCTACCGTGCCGCGCGATACCGTACTATGCCCTACCGTTTCGTGCCGTACCGTACCATGTAATTTCCTTTCATTTCCTTTCCTTTCATTTCATTTCATTTCATTGTCCATTTGATGTCATTTTGTGCCGTACCGTTCCGTAGTGTTCTGTGCCATACCGTGCCGCGCGATACCGTACCATGCCCTACCATTTCGTACCATGCCATACCGTTCCGTACGGTACCGTACCATATAATTTAATTATATGTAATTTCATTTCCTTTCCTCTCCTCTCCTTTCATTTCATTTCCATTTGATGCCAGTTTGTGTTGTACGGTGCCGTACTGTTACGTACCGTACCATGCCCTACTGTGCCGCACCATTCCGTACCCTGCCCTACCCTTTCATACCGTGCCGTACCGTTCCGTGCCGTACTGTACCATGACATTTCATTTCATTTCATCTCATTTCCATTTGTTGTCATTTTGTGCCGTACGGTGCCGTAACGTACCGTACTGTACTGTGCCGTACCGTGCCGTGGCATACCGCACCATGCCCTACCGTTTCGTACCGTGACGTACCGTTCCGTACCGTACCGTACCATATAATTTAATTATATGTAATTTCATTTCATTTCATTTCATTTCATTTCATTTCATGTCCATTTGATGTCATTTTGTGCCGTACGGTGCAGTACCGTTGCATAGTTTACTGTGCCGTTCCGTGCCGCGCGATACCGTACCATGCCCTACTGTTTCGTACTGTGCCGTACCATTTCATTTCATTTCATTTCATTTCATTTCATTTCATTTCATTTCATGTCCAGTTGATGTCCAGTTGATGTCATTTTGTGCCATACAGTGCCATTCTGTACCGTACTGTGCCGTACTGTGCCGCGCCATACCGTACCATGCCCTACCATTTCGTACCGTGTCGTACCATGTCGTTCCGTTCCTTACCATATAATTTAATTATATGTCATTTCATTTCATTTCCTTTCATTTCATTTCATTTCATTTCATGTCCATTTGATTTCATTT
>NW_026640906.1:0-6444 GCF_028554395.1 Pezoporus wallicus
AGTCCATCCCAGTGCAGCCCATCCATCCCAGTGCATCCCAGTGCATCCCATCCATCCCATCCATCCCATCCATCCCAGTCCCTCCCAGTCCATCCCATCCATCCCATCCATCCCATCCATCCCAGTCCCTCCCAGTCCATCCCATCCATCCCATCCATCCCATCCATCCCAGTCCATCCCATCCATCCCATCCATCCCATCCATCCCAGTCCCTCCCAGTCCATCCCATCCATCCCATCCATCCCATCCATCCCAGTCCATCCCATCCATCCCAGTCCCTCTCATCCATCCCCGTCCCTCCCAGTCCCTCCCAGTCCATCCCAGCCCATTCCAGTCCATCCCATCCCATCCCATCCCATCCATCCCATCCACCCCAGTCCATTCCAATCCCATCCCAATCCCATCCCGGTCCATCTCAGTCCATCCCAGTCCATCCCAATCCCATCCCAGTCCATCCCAGTCCATCCCAATCCCATCCCAATCCCATCCCAGTCCATCCCAGTCCATCCCAATCCCATCCCAATCCCATCCCAGTCCATCCCAGTCCATCCCAGTCCATCCCAATCCCATCCCAATCCCATCCCAGTCCATCCCAGTCCATCCCAGTCCATCCCAATCCCATCCCAATCCCATCCCAGTCCATCCCAGTCCATCCCAGTCCCTCCCAGTCCCATTCACCTTGCCCAGGATCTTCTTCCAGTACTGGCGCCAGAGGATGAGGAAGATGACACCCAATAGGAGCAGGATGATGGCCACCAAGCAGCCAATCAGGATGGACGTGGGGCTGTGGTCGGCTTTGCCTATTGGTTGGCCTCCATCGGGGTCCGTTGGGGCTGGCAATGGGGTGGAGGGGGGCATCATGGACCAATCACATCAATGGATTCCATCCATGGAGCCATCGTGGACCAATCACATCAATGGACTCCATCCATGGAGCCACCGTGGACCAATCGCATCGCGCCCCACCATACCTGGCGTTGTGACGTTGGTGGCCACGTCCCCACGCCATTGGTCCTCCTGGATGGCCATGACCCCCACGGAGGGGTCAGGGGGGGTGGCTGGAGGCCACCCACTGGACCCCACGATCTCCTCCACCACGTCTATGGGGTGAGCCCCACGGAGCAGGCAAGGAAGGGGCCCATGGGGTGGTTGAGCACCCAATCACCCAACCGTTGACCCCATCACCCAACCGTTGACTCCATCACCCAACTGTAGACCCCATCACCCAACCGTTGACTCCATCACCCAACCGTTGACTCCATCACCCAAACATTGACCCCATCACCCAACTGTTGACCCCATCACTCAACCGTTGACTCCATCACCCAACTGTAGACCCCATCACCCAACCGTTGACTCCATCACCCAACCGTTGACCCCATCACCCAACCATTGACCCCATCACCCAACCGTTGACCCCACAACCCAACCATTGACCCCATCACCCAACCACTGACCCCATCACCCAACCATTGACCCCATCACCCAACCGTTGACCCCACAACCCAACCATTGACCCCATCACCCAACCATTGACCCCATCACCCAACCGTTGACCCCATCACCCAACCGTTGACTGCATCACCCAACCGTTGACCCCACCACCCAACCGTTGACCCCATCACCCAACTGTTGACCCCATCACCCAACCGTTGACTCCATCACCCAACCATTGCCCCCACCACCCAACCGTTGACCCCATCACCCAACTATTGACCCCATCACCCAACCATCGACCCCATCACCCAACCATTGCCCCCATCACCCAACCATTGACCCCAGGAGCCCACCTGAGAAGAAGGTGACCTCACTGAAGAGCATCCACTCCCCACTGAAGAAGAAGTGGCACTGGATGAAGCGGGCCTGGCGCCCCCCAAGTGGCACCGTGATGGGGCGGGCGCTGGGGTCCTTCATGCTCCCAGCCAAGCTATGGGTGACCGGGGTGGGCTCCCAAGCTGTGGCCAAGGTCTTCTTAAAGAGACACTCCACCTCCTGGAAGATGCTCACCCCACGGCTGTGCATGTTGTTGCAGTGGACCTGGGGGGACATTGAGGTCCCATGATGCCCTGGGAGGGGGTAAGGCCAAGGGGCTCCAATGGGAAGATTCAGCTCCTGAGTTGGGGTCTCCAATGGGAAGCCCCATCCCTAAGGTCAGGTCGAGGTTGGGGGTCTCCAATGGGAAGCCCCATCCCTAAGGTTGGGTCAAGGTTGGGGGTCTCCAGTGGGAAGCTCCATCCCTATGGTTGGGGGTCTCCAATGGGAAGCTCCATCCCTAAGGTTGGGGGTCTCCAATGGGAAGCTCCATCCCTATGGTTTGGTCTAGGTTGGGGGTCTCCAATGGGAACCTCTGGACCCTAAGGTTGGGGTCTTCAATGGGGAGCTCCATCCCTATGGTTGGGGGTCTCCAATGGGAAGCTCCACCCTTAAGGTTGGAGGTGTCCAATGGGAACACCCCATCTCCCACCCTCCCATCATGCCGTGGGGCACCTGCATGGCTCGGAAGCTCCGGAGTGCCTCGAACTCGAACTCCAGCTCCACGTGGGGCTGAGGCCCCGGGGGTCGGCGCCACCCCACGTAGTCGTAGCCCGGCCACAGGCGTCGCTCCCGGCTCCGAGTGAAGTCATCCAGGCCCAAGATCCCATCGGCCAATTGGCCCAGGCCCCCAAACTGCAGCCTGGGGGGGCAGCAGGAGATGTGGGGCGCAGCATGGAGCAATCCCGGCCAGGGGGTCCAGCCGTGGGCCAATGACATCAATGGGGTCCATCCATGGAGCCATCATGGACCAATCCCATCCATGGAGCTATCATGGACCAATCCCATCCATGGACTCCATCCATGGAGCCATCATGGACCAATCCCACCCATGGAGCTATCATGGACCAATCCCATCCATGGATTCCATCCATGGATCCACCATGGACCAATCCCATCAATGGACTCCATCCATGGATCCACCATGGACCAATCGCATCAACGGACTCCATCCATGGTGCCATCATGGACCAATCCCATCAATGGTGTCACCATGGACCAATCCCATCCATGGACTCCATCCATGGAGCCATCATGGACCAATCCCACCCATGGAGCTATCATGGACCAATCCCATCCATGGATTCCATCCATGGATCCACCATGGACCAATCCCATCAATGGACTCCATCCATGGAGCCATCATGGACCAATCCCATCCATGGACTCCATCCACGGAGCCAACATGGACCAATCCCATCCATGGATCCACTATGGACCAATCCCATCAATGGACTCCATCCATGGAGCCATCATGGACCAATCCCATCCATGGATCCACCATGGACCAATCCCATCCATGGACTCCATCCATGACGTCACCATGGCCCCATCCCATCTGGAGATGCTTTTGGGCCACTGCAGGACAGTTTGGGTCCCATTGGGACCACATTGGGGACCCATAGAGACCCATAGTGACCCATAGGGACCCATAGCGACCCATAAGGACCCATAGGGACCCACAGCGACCCATAGCGACCCACGGCGACTCACGGGCCAAGGCTGTATCCATCGTAGGTGGAGTCGTTGAGGACAACGGGCGCCGGGTCCAGGAGCATCACTTGGCCATGGGGAGCCGTGTAGGACACGAGGCCTCCTATGGGGACGCAGCCCCATAGGGCTCGGCCGTGGGGCTGGGGTCCCACCACCCTTAGCTCCGCCCCCATTGGGGTCGGAGGTTGGGGGCCACCGGGAGGGGCGATGGGGTGGGGTGGAGGGGGCAATGGGGGGCAATGGGGCTCAATGGGGGGCAATGGGTATCAATGGGGCTCAATGGGGTGGCAATGGGGGCCAATGGGTATCAATGGGGCTCAATGGGGTGGCAGTGGGGGGCAATGGGTGCTAATGGGTATCAATGGGGCTCAATAGGGTGGCAATGGTGTCAATGGGGGTCAATGGGGGTCAATGGGCGTCAATGGGGGTCAATGGGTGCTAATGGGAACCAATGGGTGTCAGTGGGTGTCAATGGGTGTCAGTGGGTGCTAATGGGAACCAATGGGCATCAATGGGTGCCAGTGGTTGTCAATGGATGTCAACGGGTGCTAATGGGAACCAATGGGCATCAGTGGGTGTCAAAGGGAGCCAATGGGTGTCAATGGGTGTCAGTGGGGGCTAATGGGAACCAAGGGGTGTCTATGGGTGTCAAAGGGAGCCAATGGGTGTCAATGGGTGTCAATGGGTGCCAATGGTGTCAATGGGTGCCAATGGTTGTCAATGGGTGTCAGTGAGTGCCAATGGAAGCCAATGGGTGTCAATGGGTGCCAATGGGTGCCAATGGGAACCAATGGGTGTCAATGGGTGTCAGTGGGTGTCAGTGGGTGCCAATGGGTTCAATGGCTGTCAATGGGTGTCAGTGGGTGTCAATGGGTGCCAATGGGAACCAATGGGTGTCAATGGGTGTCAATGGGTTCAATGGGTGTCAATGGGTTCAATGGGTTCAATGGGTGTCAGTGGGTGTCAGTGGGTGTCCATGGGTGCCAATGGGAACCAATGGGTGTCAATGGGAGCCAATGGTTGTCAATGGGCGTCAATGGGTGCCAATGGGAACCAATGGGTGTCAATGGGTGTCAATGGGTGCCAATGGGAACCAATGGGTGTCAGTGGGTGTCAATGGGTGCCAATGGGAACCAATGGGTGTCAGTGGGTGCCACTCACCCTCCCAGGGGCACCCATAGAGCTCGAGGCGCAGGCAGACGCTCATGGCCCGTGGGGCACGGGGGTAGATGCGGAGGGCGCGGGCCACGGGGGGCGGGGCCAGGTCCTTCAGCACCACCCCCTCGGGGTCCTCATTGCCCCCGATCACCTGGGGGGCGGGAGGGGGGATCCCATGGGTACCATTGAGCCCCATTGAGCCCCATTGAGCCCCATTGAGCCCCATTGCTCCCCATTGCCCCCATTGCCTCCCATTGACCCCATTGCCTCCCATTGACCCCATTGCCCCCCATTGACCCCATTGCCCCATTGACCCCATTGCCCCCCATTGACCCCATTGCCTCCCATTGACCCCATTGCCCCCCATTGACCCCATTGCCTCCCATTGAGCCCCATTGCCCCCCATTGACCACATTGACCCCCATTGTCCCATTGCCCCCCATGACCCTCATTGCCCCCATTGTCCCCATTCCCCCCCATTACCCCATTCCCCCCAGTGACCCCTTTGCCCCATTGACCCCCATTGCCCCATTCCCCCCAGTGACCCCATTGCCCCCCATTGCCCCCATGACCTCATTGCCCCCATTATTCCCATTACCCCCATTGACCCCATTGCCCCCCATTGTCCCATTGACCCCATTGCCCCCATTGACCCCCATGACCCCATGACCCCCATTGCCCCCCATTACCCCATTGACCCCCATTGCCCCCACTGCCCCCATTATCCCCATTGCCCCCATTGACCCCATTGCCCCCCATAGCCCCCCACCATTCACCTCCTCCCCCCACCGGTCCCTCCATCGGAGCCAGCGCCTCCTGTCGCGACTGTATCGTAGGCGATAGGAGGCGGTGAACTCGCGGCCGTGCCCCCCCGCGTGGCGGCCCTGAGTCGCGACCAAGGTCACGAGGTGCAGTCGCGACAGAGCCACCTCCAGGAACTCCCGTTCCCGAGGGAACACGGGGCCCGCCGGGCACCACGCGCCGTCGCCGTCGCTGCGGCCGAGGCTATGGGGCGGGGATGTGGGGCGGGGATGTGGGGCGGGGATGTGGGGCGGGGATGTGGGGCGGGGATGTGGGGCGGGGATGTGGGGGGGGATGTGGGGGGGGATGTGGGGCGGGGATGTGGGGCGGGGATGTGGGGCGGGGATGTGGGGGGGGATGTGGGGCGGGGATGTGGGGCGGGGATGTGGGGCGGGGATGTGGGGCGGGGATGTGGGGCGGGGATGTGGGGGGGGATGTGGGGCGGGGATGTGGGGCGGGGTGGGGGGGGGGGGTTGGGGGGGGGGATGTGGGGCGGGGATGTGGGGGGGGATGTGGGGGGGGATGGGGGGGATGTGGGGGGGATGTGGCGGGGATGTGGGGGGGGATGGGGGGGGGGGGGATGTGGGGGGGGGGGGGATATGGGGGGATATGGGAGGGATATGGGGGGGGATATGGGGGGGGATGTGGGGGGGATGGGGGGGATGGGGGGGATATGGGGGGGATATGGGGGGGATGGGGGGGATATGGGGGGGATATGGGGGGGATATGGGGGGGGATATGGGGGGGGATGTGGGGGGATATGGGGGGATGTGGGGGGGGGATGTGGGGCGGGGATGGGGGGGATGTGGGGGGGGATGGGGGGGATATGGGGGGGGTGGGGGGGATGTGGGGGGGATGTGGGGCGGGATGGGGGGGATGTGGGGCGGGGATGTGGGGGGGGATATGGGGCGGGGATATGGGGGGGATTGGGGGGCGGGGATATGGGGGGTATGGGGGGGG
>NW_026640907.1:0-217500 GCF_028554395.1 Pezoporus wallicus
CATCCCTGCTGCCCCCCCCCACACTGCATCACCCCATAGCCAGAGCCTGGGTGTGCACCCGGGAACCCCATGGGCTGGGTGCCCCCCCCAAGTGTGGGTGCCCCCCTTTGGCGCTGTGACCCCCATGTGTGTGCCCCCCCCCCAGTGACATCACGGAGGAGGACTTGGAGGAGGCCGGAGTGCGGGATCCGGGCCACAAGCGGGTCCTCCTGGAGAGCCTCCAGCTCCGCAAGTAGCTGGGATCCCCCATCCCGGCAGCATCCTGGATCCTGCATCCTGGATCCTGCATCCTGGATCCCGCATCCTGGATCCTGCATCCTGGATCCCCCATCCAGGCAGCATCCTGGATCCTGCATCCTGGATCCCGCATCCTGGATCCTGCATCCTGGATCCCCCATCCCGGCAGCATCCTAGATCCTGCATCCCTGCAGCATCCTGGATCCTGCATCCCGGATCTGCATCCCCTTGGCCCGGATCCCCACCAGCATCACCAGGACCCCCCCATCCTGGACGCTGGGCAATGGGGGTGCAGGGGGGGGTTGGGGGTGCTGGGACCTGGTCAGACAATTTCAGGGGGTCCTATCATGGGGCTCCCCTTGGTTAAGTTATTTCTTATTTATTGGGGGGTCTTGGGGGGGGTTGGGGTGACACCCACCCACCCCCCCCCTGGACCTCAGGGTGCCCCCATGGCCCCTTGCACCCAGGGAGGAGGAAGCTCTGAGCAACGCTGTGGCTCAACCCAAGTGCCTTCATGATGCCAAGATGGGATGTGGGAAACGGGAGATGGGATGGGATTGGGATGGGGGTGCTCTACCAGCCCCCATGGGTGACACCAGGGAGACCTCAGAGTGCCCGTTCCTACCCATAGGTTCCCATCACCACCCATGGGGTCCTGCAATCACCTATGAGGCCCCATCACCACCATGGGGTCCCATCACCACCATGGGGTCCCATCACCACCATGGGGTCCCATCACTACCATGGGGTCCCATCACCACCATAGGGTCCCATCACTACCATGGGGTCCCATCACGACCATGGCATCCCGTCACCACCATGGCATCCCATCACCACCATCTGGTCCCATCACGACCATGGCATCCCGTCACCACCCGTGGGGTCCTATCATCACCAGTAGGGTCCCACCCCCACCCATGGGGTCCCACCACAGCAGAACCCCACCAGTGCCTTCACCCAACGCCCCCTCCCATCACCACCAGTGCCTTGGGGTGCCCCCCCCCCCCCCCCATCCCCAGTTTGCCCATCAGGTACTGCTTACTGGATCCGTCCCCTCCTGGGGCTGCGTCACCCTTGGGGGCAGCAGGGCTGGAACCAGGACCCCCAGCATGGGTGCTCCCCAGACCCCCCCATGGGTGCTCAACCCCCAGCTTCACCACGTGCCCTTCCAGGGAGGGTCCCCAGGGTCTCCCTAGAATGGGGGTCCCCCACGGTGGGGGATGCTCAGGATGGGGCATCACCATTAGGGGTGGGGGTCACCCCATGGTGGGGGTCCCGAAGATGGGGTGGTCCCCAGAACAGGGGGTCCCCATGGTGGGGGTCACCCATCAGTGTGTCCCCCCCAGGCTCTCCCTGTTCCCATGGCCTGCACCCCAGGATCAATGGGGGATGATGAGGGGGTGATGGGTGCTCCCAGCCCCCCCCATCTCCTTCCTCCCTTCATCGGGCCCCCCCCCCCCCCCCCCCCCCCCCCCCCCCGTGTCCCCCCAGTTCTGCTCCGGCTGAGATGAAGGATGGGCCCGACCCCCCCGCACCCCCTTTGGTGTGAACTTGACCCAGTAAAGCCTCGAGTCGTGTCCGTGTCCGTGTCCATATCCCGGGATCTGAGGGGTTCCCTGTGGGTCAGCGGGATGGACCCACCCGGAGGTTCCCGGGATTGACGTGGGGAGGCGGGTGGGATGGGGAACTGGGAACCACAGTGGTCCAGGAGCCTCCGCACTGGTTGTACTGGTGCCAGAGTGGATGGGATGCTCCAGACTGGCTGTACTGGGACCGGTATAGTCCAGGACCCTCCAAACTGGCTGTAGTGGTCCCAGCATGATGGGGACCCTCAGTAACCGGCCACACTGGTCCCAGTATGGTGGGAGATGCTCTAGGCTGTTCCCATTAAGGTGGGGACCCTCTGGACTGGCCATACTGGTCTCAGCGTGGAGTGGCCCTTCCATACTGGTTTTACTGGTCCCAGCACCACGTGAGAGGCCACTGTGGTCGTGCTATGGGGGGGGGGTGCCCATGGGGGTGTTGACCCGGAGGGGGGGGTCAATGAGGGGAGTGCGGGGGGGGAGTCCCAAGGGGTCCTTGGTGGGGGGGGCAGCATCGTCAGTGGAGGGGGAGCGGTCCCTAGAGATGGGGGTCGGGGGGGTCATTGATGGGGGTCCGGGGGGGGGGGGGGGGGGGGGCTGGTGCCTCATCAATAAATTAAGTTTATTGGATTAACGCCATTTGCAAACAGGGCAATAAATTACAACCGGTTAAAAACCACCCCCCCATACACCGGAGGCCCCCCCCAGCGTGTGTGTGTGTGTGTGTGTGTCACCCCGGGACCCCTTCACATGGGCACTGTGGGGGGGGGTCCCTGCTCCTCCGAGGGGTCCCACTGGTGGTTTGGGGGGGTCCATCCCGCTCCAGCCCCATCCAGGGGGAGATTTGGCACATGGGGGGGGGGGCAGTGGCTGCTCCCGGTGCCTCCGCTCCCGTTGGCATCACCCCCGGTACTCCCGGTGAGCATCACCCCATTGCCAGGCGGGGGGGAACCCGCTCAGCACCCTGTGCCCCCCCTTCCCCACCCCTAAAGTGCTTCCTCCCCCCGGGGAAGGGGGGGGGGGTCCCGTGGGACGCGGGAGGGGGCGCTCCGGGGCCCCATCAGAAGAGGTTGGCCTTGAGCCCGCTCGGCTTCCGATGGAAGGAGCCGAGGACGCCGGAGAAGGGCCCGGGTGCGGGCTCCGGGGGCTGCTGCCAGCCCTTGAGCAGCTCCGCGCCCGCCGCGGCCCACGCCGGAGCCTTGAGGCCGTGCGGGGCGGGCGCGGGGCCGGGGCTGGCGGGCGCGGGCAGGGACGCGGTGCTGTCGGGAGCGGGGCTGCTCGTGGACTCCTTGGAGTCCTCGTCCTCGGAGGGCGAGCGCGGCTCCGGCTTCTTCCCCCCCGCGCCGCCGCCGCCGCCGCCCTTGGCGCTCGCCGCCCGCTCCTGCTTGCGGAACTTGGCGCGGCGGTTCTGGAACCACACCTGGGGACGGGGGGGGCCGTGGGGCAGAGCCGGGGCCTGAGCCCCGAGCCCCCCCCGGGGGGAAGAGCGGGGCAGGACGAGCCCCCAGCGCCGCCCCCGGGAGCAGCGGAGCCCGCGGGCTCCTCGCGGGAGGGTCCCGGGGCTCGGGAGCAGCCCCCAAGGGGGAGGTGAGATCAGGCAAGGGCACGTTGGAGGGGGCCCTGGGTGGGCCGGTGGGGTGCGAGGTGTCCGGGGGCTGGGGGAGCTCTGGGTCCTTTCCAGCCCAAACCAGCCCGTGAAAAGCCAGGATCAGGGCGCAGCCACCCAAAGCTGAGGTGCAGCCACCCGAAGTTAGAAGGCAAACACCCAAGGTTGGGATGCGGCCACCCGAGGTTGGGATGCAGTCACCCAAAGTTAGAATGCAAACACCCAAGGTTGGGATGCACCCAGCCAAGGTTGGGATGCGGCCACCCAAGGCTGGGATGCAGATACCCAAGGTTGGGATGCAGTCACCCAAGGTTGGGATGCAGCGACCCAAAGTTAGAATGCAAACACCCAAGGTTGGGATGTACCCAGCCCAGGTTGGGATGCAGCCACCCAAGGTTGGGATGAGGCCACCCAAGGTTGGGATGAGGCCACCCAAGGTTGGGATGCGGCCACCAAAGGCTGGGGTGCAACCACCCAAAGCCAAGGTGCAGCCACCCAAGGCTGGGATGCAGATACCCAAGGTTGGGATGCGGCCACCCAAGGCTGGGATGCAGATACCCAAGGCTGGGATGCAGATACCCAAGGCTGGGATGCAGATACCCAAGGTTGGGATGCAGCCACCCAAAGCCGAGGTGCAGCCACCCAATGATGAGGTGCGATCAACCCAACGCTGAGGTGCAAGGAGCCAAGTCCAGGTGCAGCCACCCAACGCTGAGCTGCACCCCCAGGTTTAGGCGCAGCCACTGCAGGTTTGTGCGCAACCACCCAGCACTGAGGCGCCCCTGCCCGGCCTCGCGGCAGGACCTTGTCCCCCCCGGGCCCCCCCGCTGCCCCTCACCTGCACCCGGGCCTCGGTGAGGTCGATCTTGAGCGCCAGCTCCTCGCGGGTGTAGATGTCGGGGTAATGGGTCTCGGCGAAGACGCGCTCGAGCTCCTTGAGCTGGGAGCTGGTGAAGGTGGTGCGGATCCGGCGCTGCTTCCGCTTCTCGTTCAGGCCCTGCGCCTCCGAGAAGAACTTGTAGGGGACTGCGGGGAGAGGGGGGTCAGCGGGACCGGCACCGGGACCGGCACCGGGGCTCGCTGGGCTGGGTGGGCAGAGGCAGTGGGCAGGATGAGAGAGCAGGGAGCGATGCGCCGGGATGGGATGAACCGGGCAGGATGGATCAGGATGGGATGAACCGGGCGGGTTGTGGGGAGCAGGGATGCACCGGGATGGGGTGCACCGGGCGGGGTGTGGGGAGCAGGGATGCACCGGGATGGGGTGCACCGGGCGGGTTGTGGGGAGCAGGGATGCACCAGGATGGGGTGCACCGGGCGGGGTGTGGGGAGCAGGGATGCACCGGGATGGGGTGCACCGGGCGGGGTGGGGGGAGAGGGATGCACCGGGATGGGGTGCACCGGGCGGGGTGTGGGGAGCAGGGATGCACCGGGAGTGGGGAGCAGGGATGCACCGGGATGGGGTGCACCGGGCGGGGTGTGGGGAGCAGGGATGCACCGGGATGGGGTGCACCGGGCGGGGTGTGGGGAGCAGGGATGCACCGGGATGGGGTGCACCGGGCGGGGTGTGGGGAGCAGGGATGCACCGGGATGGGGTGCACCGGGCGGGGTGTGGGGAGCAGGGATGCACCGGGATGGGGTGCACCGGGCGGGGTGTGGGGAGCGGGGTGTGGGGAGCAGGGATGATGCACCCAGGGATGGGATGGGGTGCACCGGGCGGGGTGTGGGGAGCAGGGATGCACCCGGATGGGGTGCACCGGGCAGGTTGTGGGGAGCAGGGATGCACCGGGATGGGATGAACCGGGCAGGATGAACTGGGAAGGGGGAAACAGGGCACAGACACGCCGGGAAGGGAGGCACCGGGAAGGGATAAACCCGGCAGGGATGAGCTAGGATGGAATGCACTGGAACAGGATGCACAGGGCAGGATGTGGGAACGGGGACGCACCGGGATGGGACGAACTGGGACGGGATGAAACAGGCAGAACACAGTGGGAAGGGATGAACCGGGAAAGGATTAATCGGGACGGGATACACCGGGAAGGGCTGAAGCGAGCAGGGATAACCCAGGCAGGGGTGAACGGGGCAGGACACACCGGGAAGGGTTGAACCGGGCAGGGATGAACCGGGAAGGGATGGAACGTGCAGGGATGCACTGGAACAGGATGCACCGGACAGAACACACCGGGAAGGGATGAACCAGGCAGGGATCAATCGGGACGGGATGTAGCGGGAAGGGGCGAACTGAGAAGGGATGAACCGGGCAGGATGCACGGGAACGAGATGGACACCAGGACGGGATGCACGGGGACGGGATGCACCGGGCAGGGATGCACCGGGCAGGGATGCACCGGGACGGGATGCACCAGGCAGGGATGCACCGGGACGGGATGCACCAGGCAGGGATGCACCGGGACGGGATGCACCGGGACGGGATGCACCGGGCAGGGATGCACCGGGCAGGGATGCACCGGGACGGGATGCACCGCGCAGGGATGCACCGGGACGGGATGCACCGGGCAGGGATGCACCGCGCAGGGATGCACCGCGCAGGGCAGCGGCGGGGCTCGGCCGCTTCCCCCGGTCCCTTTCGTTCGTTGCCGCCGCCCCCTCCTCGGGGGGACGCGGGGCCCCTGGCGCGGTGCGGGGCAGGGACCGGGACCGGGACCGGGGCAGGGGCCGGGGGACGCGGCCGGTCCCGCCCCGCGGCTCCTTCGTTGTCGGCGCATCCGCGGGCAGCGTCCGCGGCGGCAACGAAAGCGGAGCGGGGCGGGGGGTGCGGCGGCAGAGAACCCCCGGAACCGTTCCCCAGCAGCCGCCGCTACCGGGACCCCCGGCCCCGCGCTGTGGGAAAGGGCCGGGTCCGGAGGCTGCGGGGGATCCGCTCCCAGGCGGCTCCGGGAAGCGGCGCTGCCGGGATGGATGGCACCGAGAACCGGGGGTTACCGGTGGCATCGAGCCCTGACAGCGCCGGGAATCGGCGGTACCAGGAACCGACGGTACCGGACACGGGAGGCAGCGTGCACCCAAAGTCCCGCGTACCAGCGGCACTGGGGACTGACAGTATCGGCACCGACGGCATCGAGCACGGACAGTACCGGGTACCGACGGATCCGGTAACCAGCGGTACCAGGCACCGACAGCACCAAGTTCCGACAGTGCCGGGAACCGGCGGTACCGGCACCGACAGCACCGAGCTCCGCCTGTACCGGCCCCGGCGGCCCCGGGAGCCGACAATGGCATCGAGCACTGATCGTACCGGGTACCAACGGCTCCGGGAACCGGCAGGACCGGGCACGGACAGCAAGGTAAAGCGATGGCATCGAGCACCGGGGGCTCTGGGAACCGGCAGCACCGGCCACCAACGGCTCTGGGAACCGGCAGGACCGGGTACAGGCGGCATCGAGCTTCGCCAGTGCCGGGCACCGGCGGTACCGGGAACCGGTGGCTCCGCTCCCTGACGGTACCGGAAACCGACTGCATCGAGCACGAGTGGCCCCGGGAACCTGCAGCACTGGCGGCACCGAGCACGGACGGTACCGGGCATCAACGGCTCCGGGAACCGATGGTACCGGCACCGACGGCATCGAGCAGCGGCAGTAACGGGTACCAACGGCTCCGGAGACCGGCAGTACCCGGCACTGACGGCATCGGGCACCGGTGGCCCCGGGAAGGGCAGTACCGGGCACTGCCAGCGCCGGGAACCGACCGCATTTGGCACCGACAGCATCGAGCTCTGCCTGTACCAGCACCGGCGGCTCCGGGAACCGACTGCACCGACATCGACGGCATCGAGCACTGACAGTACCGGGCACCAACGGCTCCGGGAACCGATGGCACCGAGTCCTGACGGCATCGAGCGCCAAAGGCATCGAGCACCGGCGGCCCCGGGAGCCGGCAGTATCGAGCACGAACAGACCCGGAAAACGACGGTACCGGCACCGACAGCATCGAGCTCTGCCAGTACCGGCACCAGCGGCTCCGGGAACCGGCAGTACCGGACACTGACGGCTCCGGGCACCGACGGCATCGAACTCCGCCTGTACCGGCACCGGCGGCTCCGGGAACCGACAGCACCGAGCGCTGACGGCCCCGAGAAGCAACGGCACGGGGGGAACGGGCAGCACCGGGCCCTGGCAGCACAGACCCGACACCGAGCACCGGCGGCGCCGGGAACCGCCGACACCGTCCCCGACGGCACCGAGCACGGACAGAACCGGGCACCAGCGGCCCCGGGGAGCGACGTTAAGGGTGGAACCGGCCCGCGGGGGTCCCTAAGCCCCACGCCCGACGCCCCGTTCCCCGGTGCCCGTTACCTGCGGGGTAGGGAGCGGGTTGCGGGTCCCGCAGCGCTCCCAGGGCGCAGCTCCCGGGGCCGAGCGGGGCGCAGGCGGCGGCGGGGCCGAACCCTCCTCGGACGGGTCCGTACTGGAAGGAGCCGGCCTGGCTGCAGGGGCTGAACTCGTACGCGGACGCCTCCATCGCGGCCACGCAGGAATCGTAGGAGTTGAGGTAGGAGTAGTCCATGGCGAGCACGGAGCGGGCTCGGCTCCCGGCCGCCCGTCACCGCCGCCTCCGGCCCGCCGGCCCCCGGCCCGCCCCCTCCATCGGCCGCCCCGGCCCGCCCCGGTCCGCCTCGGCCCGTAGATATAGCGGCGGCGGCGGGGGGGCAGCGCACAAAGCGGCGCTCGCCGCTCGCCCGGGTTTTGCATGACAATATCTCCCGGGGCCGGCGGCAGCGGCGGGAGGAGCCGCCCCCCCCCGCCCCGTCCCGGTGTTAACCCTTGGTGGGGACCCGGCACCCCCCGGCCGGCCCCGCTGGGAGCTGGACCCGTCACCCCCCTCCGCACCCCCTCGGAACAGCGCCCCGGGGGCGTCGCACCCGAATCCAGCCTCGGCGCCATCCTTGTCCTCATTCACATCCCCATCCCATCCCTATCCCCATCCCCATCCCCATTCCAACTTCGTCCTCCCCATCCCCATCTCTATCCCCGTCCTTACCCTCATCCTCATCTTCAACACCATCCCATTTTCATCCCCTCCCCATCCCTGTCCTCATCCTCATCCTAATCCTTATCCTCATCCCCATTTCCGTTCCATCCTAATCTTCCTCCCTATCCCCATCACTATCTCCATTTTTATCCTCATCTTCATCCTCATCCCCATCCTCATCCCATCCCCAACCCATCCTCATCTTTATCCCCATTCCCATTCTCATCTCATTCCCACCCTCATCCCCATCCCATCCTCATCCTCAACACCATTTCATTTTCATCCTCATTCTCATCCCATCCCTGTCCCCCTCCTCACCCTCGCCATCACCTCCATCACATCCCCTTCCCCATGTTACCACATTCCATCCCATCCCCATCCCATTCCCAATCCCCCTGGATGAATTCCAGAGCTCTCCCCCATCCTTGAGGCCCAGGCCTTTGCCAGGCCCCTCCAGCAGCACCGCGGGGGGGGGGGGGGGGGGGGGGGATTTAGTTGGATTTGGTGGGATTTGGGGCCATTCTCCAGACAAACACTCGCACTAAAGAGGCTCGAAAGGACCGATTCCCCCTGGAGCCCTGTGGGGGTCAGAAAAGGGGGATTGATGCCCCTGGTCCTGCAGGATCAGCTCCCAACTGTTCTGCCCCATGCCCTGCTCCATCTCCTGCCCTGCACCCAATCCCATCTCCTGCCCTGCATCCACCCCTGTGTCTTGCTCCACATCCACCCCATTTCCTACCCTGCACCTCCTCCATCCCCTACCCCATGCCTCATCCCCCGCACTCCTCCGTCCTTCCTGCTCCCCCCAGACCCTCGTCAGGGCCAGCTCTGGGGCCGGTCCCCGCGGTGGGTGCAGGCAGGGCCGGTCCCTGTGGGTGCAGGCAGGGGCCGATCCTGCGGTGGGTGCAGGCAGGGCCGGTCCCTGCGGGTGCAGGCAGGGGCCGATCCTGCGGGTGCAGGCAGGAGCCGATCCTGCGGGTGCAGGCAGGAGCCGATCCTGCGGGTGCAGGCAGGGCCGATCCTGTGGGTGCAGGCAGGGGCCGGTCCCCGCGGTGGGTGCAGGCAGGGGCTGGTCCCTGCGGGTGCAGGCAGGGCCGGTCCCTGCGGGTGGAGGCAGGGGCTGGTCCCTGTGGGTGCAGGCAGGGGCCGGTCCCTGCGGGTGCAGGCAGGGGCTGGTCCCTGTGGGTGCAGGCAGGGGCCGGTCCCTGTGGGTGCAGGCAGGGGCCGGTCCCTGCGGGTGCAGGCAGGGGCAGGGCTCTGCGGGGCCGTTGCTATCGCAGTTAATTCAATGGGCGCCGGCCCCGCCGCCGGCTGCTGCTGCTGCTCCGCTTAATGCAATTAACGGCGCTAAACTCATTAGGCTGCAGCAACCTGCGGCAGCGGCTGCGCCCGGCGGGGCCGTGCAGAGCCGGGGGGGGGGGGAGTGAGGGGTGGAGGGGGTGAGGGGGGAGCTGGGGCAGGCCCGGGGCTTGTGGGACCAGCTCCGACCTGTCCTGGACCAGCTCCTGTACCCGCGTCCTGCATCCATCCTCGTGTCCTGCTCCTCATCCATCCCCGTGTCCTGCTCCTCATCCATCCCTGTGTCCATCCCTGCATCCATCCCCGTGTCCTGCTCCTCATCCATCCCCGTGTCCTGCTCCTCATCCATCCCCGTGTCCTGCTCCTCATCCATCCCCGTGTCCTGCATCCTCATCCATCCATCCCTGTGTCCTGCTCCTCATCCATCCCCGTGTCGTGCTCCTCATCCATCCCCGTGTCCTGCTCTGCATCCATCCCTGTGTCCATCCCTGCATCCATCCCCGTGTCCTGCTCCTCATCCATCCCCGTGTCCTGCTCTGCATCCATCCCCGTGTCCTGCTCCTCATCCATCCCCGTGTCCTGCTCCTCATCCATCCCCGTGTCCTGCTCTGCATCCATCCCTGTGTCCATCCCTGCATCCATCCCCGCATCCATCCCCGTGTCCTGCTCCTCATCCATCCCCGTGTCCTGCTCTGCATCCATCCCTGTGTCCATCCCTGCATCCATCCCCGCATCCATCCCCGTGTCCTGCTCCTCATCCATCCCCGTGTCCTGCTCTGCATCCATCCCTGTGTCCATCCCTGCATCCATCCCCGCATCCATCCCCGTGTCCTGCTCCTCATCCATCCCCGTGTCCTGCTCTGCATCCATCCCTGTGTCCATCCCTGCATCCATCCCCGCATCCATCCCCGTGTCCTGCTCCTCATCCATCCCCGTGTCCTGCTCTGCATCCATCCCTGTGTCCTGCTCCTCATCCATCCCCGTGTCCTGCTCTGCATCCATCCCTGTGTCCATCCCTGCATGATCCCCGCATCCATCCCCGTGTCCTGCTCCATCCATCCCAGTGTCCTGCTCCATCCATCCCGTGTCCTGCTCATCATCCATCCCCGTGTCCTGCTCTGCATCCATCCCTGTGTCCTGCTCCTCATCCATCCCCGTGTCCTGCTCCTCATCCATCCCCGTGTCCTGCTCCTCATCTATCCCCGTGTCCTGCTCCTCATCCATCCCCGTGTCCTGCTCTGCATCCATCCCTGTGTCCTGCTCCTCATCCATCCCCGTGTCCTGCTCTGCATCCATCCCCGTGTCCATCCCTGCATCCATCCCTGTGTCCATCCCTGCATCCATCCCCGTGTCCTGCCCCGCATCCATCCCCGTGTCCTGCTCTGCATCCATCCCTGTGTCCATCCCTGCATCCATCCCTGTGTCCTGCTCCGCATCCATCCCTGTGTCCTGCCCCGCATCCATCCCTGTGTCCTGCCCCGCATCCATCCCTGTGTTCTGCCCTGCGTTCATCCCTGTGTCCTGCTCCACATCCATCCCTGTGTTCTGCCCCGCATCCATCCCTGTGTCCTGCCCTGCATCCATCCCTGTGTCCTGCTCCGCATCCATCCCTGTGTCCTGCTCCGCATCCATCCCTGTGCCCTGCCCCGCATCCATCCCTGTGTCCTGCCCCGCATCCATCCCTGTGTCCAACCCTGCATCCATCCCTGTGTCCATCCCTGCATCCATCCCATGTCCTGCCCCGCATCCATCCCTGTGCCCTGCCCCGCATCCATCCCTGTGCCCTGCCCCGCATCCATCCCTGTGCCCTGCCCCGCATCCATCCCTGTGTCCTGCCCCGCATCCATCCCTGTGCCCTGCCCCGCATCCATCCCTGTGTCCATCCCTGCATCCATCCCCGTGTCCTGCCCCGCATCCATCCCTGTGTCCATCCCTGCATCCACCCCTGTGTCCTGCTCCGCATCCATCCCTGTGTCCTGCCCCGCATCCATCCCTGTGTCCTGCCCCAGCATCCCCACGGCACACTGGGATGTCGGTGCCACCCCATTTGTTCTGGATGAAGCCGGGTGCTGGCAGCGGGGACACCCCATTGTCCCCAGTGCCGCCCATGGGGGTGCAGGGTGACCCCAGAACGGGTGTCATTGCAGCGGGGACAGGGACCTCCATCCCGGCCTCATTCCCCGCGCCGGTCCCACAGCAGCACCCCCAGCGCCATCCCCGTCCCTCTGTGGTCGCAGCATTGCGTGGGGACCCCGGGATTGCTCTGGGGGGTCTCGGCCACCCCATTGCCCTGGGGCAGAGCCAGAGCCGGGGCCTCGGTGCCCCCAAACGGGAGCAGGAGCCGGGTCCGGGATGGAAACCCCGGCACAGGCTCTGAGATCCTGGACTGTGGTGCCTGGGCACAGGGCCGGCTGGGGGGGGTGACCCAGCACCGCTGCACCCAAATACATCCAAAGAGACCCAAATACAGCCAAATAAACCCAAATACAGCCAAATACAGCCAAATAAACCCAAATACAGCCAAAGAGACCCAAATGCACCCAAATACACCCAAATACAGCCAAATAAACCCAAATACAGCCAAAGAGACCCAAATGCACCCAAATACACCCAAATACAGCCAAATAAACCCAAATACAGCCAAAGAGACCCAAATGCACCCAAATACACCCAAATACAGCCAAATACAGCCAAATACATCCAAAGAGACTCAAACACATCCAAATACACCCAAATACACCCAAATACAGCCAAATAAACCCAAATACAGCCAAATACAGACAAATACAGCCAAAGAGACCCAAACACATCCAAAGAGACTCAAACACATCCAAAGAGACCCAAATACACCCAAAAAGAATCAAAGAGACTCAAATACACCCAAATACAGCCAAATACACCCAAATACATCCAAAGAGACCCAAATACACCCAGAGAGACCCAAATACACCCAGAGAGACCCAAATAGACTCAAATACACCCAGAGACCCAAATACACCCAAAGAGCCCCAAATACACCCAGAGAGACCCAAATACACCCAAAGAGCCCCAAATACACCCAGAGAGACCCAAAATACACCCAAAGGGACTCAAATACACCCAGAGAGACCCAAATACACCCAAAGAGACCCAAATACACCCAAAGGGACTCAAATACACACATATACACCCAAATACACCCAGAGAGACCCAAATACACCTAAATAAATACACCCAAAGACAACCAAATACACCCAGAGAGCCCCAAAAACACCCAAAGAGACCCAAATACACCCAAAGAGACCCAAATACACCCAAAGAGACCCAAATACACCCAAAGGGACTCAAATACACACATATACACCCAAATACACCCAGAGAGACCCAAATACACCTAAATAAATACACCCAAAGACAACCAAATACACCCAGAGAGCCCCAAAAACACCCAAAGAGACCCAAATACACCCAAAGAGACCCAAATACACCCAAAGAGACCCAAATACACCCAAAGAGACCCAAATACACCCAAAGGGACTCAAATACACACATATACACCCAAATACACCCAGAGAGACCCAAATACACCTAAATAAATACACCCAAAGACAACCAAATACACCCAGAGAGCCCCAAAAACACCCAAAGAGACCCAAATACACCCAAAGAGACCCAAATACACCCAAAGAGACCCAAATACACCCAAAGGGACTCAAATACACACATATACACCCAAATACACCCAGAGAGACCCAAATACACCTAAATAAATACACCCAAAGACAACCAAATACACCCAGAGAGCCCCAAAAACACCCAAAGAGACCCAAATACACCCAAAGAGACCCAAATACACCCAAAGAGACCCAAATACACCCAAAGAGACCCAAATACACCCAAAGGGACTCAAATACACACATATACACCCAAATACACCCAGAGAGACCCAAATACACCTAAATAAATACACCCAAAGACAACCAAATACACCCAGAGAGCCCCAAAAACACCCAAAGAGACCCAAATACACCCAAAGAGACCCAAATACACCCAAAGAGACCCAAATACACCCAAAGGGACTCAAATACACACATATACACCCAAATACACCCAGAGAGACCCAAATACACCTAAATAAATACACCCAAAGACAACCAAATACACCCAGAGAGCCCCAAAAACACCCAAAGAGACCCAAATACACCCAAAGAGACCCAAATACACCCAAAGAGACCCAAATACACCCAAAGGGACTCAAATACACACATATACACCCAGAGAGACCCTAATACACCTAAATAAATACACCCAAAGACACCCAAATACACCCAGAGAGACCCAAAGACACCCAAAGGGACTCAAATACACCCAGAGAGACTCAAATATACCCAAAGGGACTCAAATACACCCAGAGAGACCCAAATACACCCAAATACACCCAGAGACCCATTGAGGAGGGAGCCGATGGTGGGCATGGGGGATGCCATGACCTGGGGGCTGGTTTGGCACCAGGGCAGGGTGGAACCCCAGTGCCCCGGCCCCACGGTGCTGGGCTTGGGTGCGGGTGCCCGGCACATGGGATACGGGGGGGGAACCCCGCCTGGGATCAACCTTCACAACGCGTGCACCCCGATCCCATATGGACACCCTGGCGCACTCCCATGCACGCCTGTGAGCCCAGGGCCGCCCTCAGCGCACACCCGAGCACACTGGTGCACACTGTGCATACTGGTGCACACTGGTGCACACTGGTTCATACTGGTGCACACTGGTGCATACTGTGCATACTGTGCATACTGGTGCGCACTGGTGCATACTGTGCATACTGTGCATACTGGTGCGCACTGGTGCACAGTGGTTCATACTGGTGCATACTGGTGCGCACTGGTGCATACTGTGCATACTGTGCATACTGGTGCACACTGGTGCATACTGTGCATACTGTGCATACTGGTGCACACTGGTGCATACTGTGCATACTGTGCATACTGGTGCACACTGGTGCACACTGGTTCATACTGGTGCACACTGGTGCATACTGTGCATACTGTGCATACTGGTGCGCACTGGTGCACAGTGGTTCATACTGGTGCATACTGGTGCACACTGGTGCATACTGTGCATACTGTGCATACTGGTGCGCACTGGTTCATACTGGTGCACACTGGTGCATACTGTGCATACTGTGCATACTGTGCATACTGGTGCACACTGGTTCATACTGGTGCACACTGGTGCATACTGTGCATACTGTGCATACTGTGCATACTGTGCATACTGGTGCACACTGGTGCACACTGGTTCATACTGGTGCACACTGGTGCATACTGTGCATACTGTGCATACTGTGCATACTGTGCATACTGGTGCGCACTGGTGCACAGTGGTTCATACTGGTGCATACTGGTGCACACTGGTGCATACTGTGCATACTGTGCATACTGGTGCGCACTGGTGCGCACTGGTTCATACTGGTGCACACTGGTGTGGGCTCTGCTGAGCTCCTGTTGCCCCCCCCCAGCTCTGCCCCCCCCTTTCCGTGCAGCCCAGGCTCCTGCTGCAGGGACCCGAATCCAGCTGTGGGACAGTGGCTTTGGGGCCCCCAGCCCCAGCCTGTGCCCCGGTCCCCCCATGGAGCCAGTGTGGGATTGAGAACCACGGGATGGGCCGGGAGGAAGGGAGCTTAAAGCCAGGGGCAGGGACCCCTTCCATAGAGCAGCTTGCTCCAAGCCCCTGTGTCCAACCTGGCCTTGAGCACTGCCAGGGATGGGGCAGCCACAGCTCCTCTGGGCACCCTGTGCCAGCGCCTCAGCACCCTCAGCTCCCATGGGGACGCGCTGCTGGGATCAGGTTTCCCTGCAGCGGGGCAGGAGCTGAGCAGAACCCCCCCAAGCCCCGCGGCCCTTCCCAGCCCATGCCCCCTCCTTGTCCCCCGTCTGTGCCCCGGGACGAGAGCGCAGGGAGCAGGGAGCTGTGGGCAGGGAACCCTGCGGGGCGCCGAGGCCCCTTCCGGCCCTCCCGCTGGAGGGAGGTCACGAGAGATGGGCTGAGAGAGGGGCTTGCACTGGGAGATGTGCTGGTCTGCACTGGGAGATGTGCTGGTGTGCACTGGGAGATGTGCTGGTCTGCACTGGGAGATGTGCTGGTGTGCACTGGGAGATGTGCTGGTCTGCACTGGGAGATGTGCTGGTCTGCACTGGGAGATGTGCTGGTGTGCACTGGGAGATGTGCTGGTGTGCACTGGGAGATGTGCTGGTCTGCACTGGGAGATGTGCTGGTCTGCACTGGGAGATGTGCTGGTTTGCACTGGGAGATGTGCTGGTCTGCACTGGGAGATGTGCTGGTCTGCACTGGGAGATGTGCTGGTCTGCACTGGGAGATGTGCTGGTCTGCACTGGGAGATGTGCTGGTTTGCACTGGGAGATGTGCTGGTCTGCACTGGGAGATGTGCTGGTTTGCACTGGGAGATGTGCTGGTTTGCACTGGGAGATGTGCTGGTCTGCACTGGGAGATGTGCTGGTCTGCACTGGGAGATGTGCTGGTTTGCACTGGGAGATGTGCTGGTCTGCACTGGGAGGGCACTGGTCTGCACTGGGAGATGTGCTGGTCTGCACTGGGAGATGTGCTGGTCTGCACTGGGAGGGCACTGGTCTGCACTGGGAGATGTGCTGGTCTGCACTGGGAGATGTGCTGGTCTGCACTGGGAGATGTGCTGGTCTGCACTGGGAGATGTGCTGGTCTGCACTGGGAGATGTGCTGGTCTGCACTGGGAGATGTGCTGGTTTGCACTGGGAGATGTGCTGGTTTGTGCTGGGAGATGTGCTGGTCTGCACTGGGAGATGTGCTGGTGTGCACTGGGAGATGCGCTGGTCTGCACTGGGAGATGTGCTGGTGTGCACTGGGAGATGTGCTGGTCTGCACTGGGAGATGTGCTGGTGTGCACTGGGAGATGTGCTGGTCCGCACTGGGAGGTCCCTGGTCCGCACTGGGAGCCGTGCTGGCGGTGCCCACCGCTCCCTGGGTCCGGGTCCTGCCCGGTTCCGCCCCCGCTGCCTCCAGCCCCGTCCCCGTCCCCGTTTCCGCAGTAACCGGACGGGCCCCCCCCCCCCCCCCCCGCGCTGCCTTCCCCGTGCGAGCCCCGCGCACCCCGGCCCTGACCGCCCCTCCCCCCCCGGCGTCCCGGTGCTTCCAATCCCGGGGATGCCCCCCCACAACCGACCCCCCCCCCCCCCCCCCCCCCGTCCTTCCCAACCCCCCCATCCTTCCCAAGCGAACCCCCTCCCCCAAGCGAATCCCCCCCCCTTCCAACCCCCCCCGTCCTCCCCAACCGAACCCCCCCAAGCGACCCCCCCATCCTTCCCAAGCCCCCCCCTCCCCCAAGCGAACCCCCCCCCCCTTCCCAAGTGAACCCCCCCTTCCCCCCCCCCCCAAGCCCCCCCATCCTTCCCAACCGAACCCCCCCAAGCGACCCCCCCATCCTTCCCAACCGAACCCCCTCCCCCAAGCCTATCCCCCCCCTCCTTCCAAACCCCCCCCCATCCTTCCCAACCGAACCCCCTCCCCCAAGCCAATCCCCCCCCTCCTTCCAAACCCCCCCCGTCCTTCCCAAGCGAATCCCCCCCCCAAGCGAATCCCCCACCTCCTTCCAAACCCCTCCCCGTCCTTCCCAAGTGACCCCCCCCCCCCCCCCAAGCGACCCCCCCGTCCTCCCCAAGTGAACCCCCCCCCCTCCGTCCTCCCCAAGCGGACCTCCCCCCCCCCCCCCCCGGGTGCCCCGGCAGCCTCCCTCCCCTCCTCAAGAACCTCCCCAGCACCCACAGAACCCCCAGCCCCTGCCCGTCCTCGCCCCCCGGGGCCGGTGTGCGCTCTGCGGGTGCTTTATTGCCTACAGGAAGTAGGTGATGCTCTCGGGGCTGAGCGGGGGCTGGATGTCCAGCCTGCGGGCCCTGCTGCCCTGCTCCACGATCTCCAGGCGCAGCGTGGGGACCCTGCCCGCCCCAGCGCCCGGGGACGAGCTCTCCTGGCCCTTGAGGAGCTGCTTGTCCGAGCCCTCGACGGCGATGCGGAGGGTGCAGCCGCGGGGCAGCAGGTCCTGCTCGTGGGCAGCGGCCAGCTGGTTCACCACGCGCCGCTCCACCTGCGGGCACCACCGCAGAGCCGCTGAGGGGGTCCTGGTGGGGCTGCGAGCTCTGAAGCCCACCCTCGGGCACCACCGCACGCCAGCGCCGTGGGATGGGGCGGCACGAAGGGAGCCTAAAGCTCCTCCAGCTCCGACCCCTTCCACGGAGCAGCTTGCTCCGAGCCCCTGCGTCCAGCGTGGCCTTGAGCACTGCCAGGGATGGGGCAGGCGCAGCCCAGCCACCGAGCTCCATCCCTGCCCTTACCTCGTGCTTGATGGAGCGGGCTCCGTAGTGCAGGTTGTAGCCATCAGCCAGCACATCCATGACCTCCCTGTCCCAGAGCAGGGTGATGTTGTGCCTCGCCTTGGCCTGGTGGGTGAGGAAGAGGAGGACGAGCGCGCGGTGCCTTCGCCCTGCTCCTCTGAGAAGCCAGCTCGAGGCCAGGGGTGGTTCTTACCTTCTTGGCCCAGAAGTTCAGCTCCTTGTTGACCAACTGGATGAGCTCCGCGTGGCAGAAGGGCAGGAAATAGACAATCTCATTGATCCTGCCCAGGAACTCGTCACGTTTGAAGTGAGCCTGCGGGGAGCGGGGCAGGGGGGTCAATGGGATGGGAAGGATGGGGTCACAGAGACAGGGAGCGGCGTGGCACGAAGGCACCTTAAAGCACCTCCAGCTCCAACCACGGGCAGGGACCCCTTCCATAGAGCAGCTTGCTCCAAGCCCCGGTGTCCAACCTGCCCTTGAGCACTGCCAGGGAACTGGCTCAGCTTTAAGGTCCCTTCATCCCAAACCATTCCATGGTTCCATGCCTACACCAAAGGACTTGGAGACCCAAGCTCAGGGCTCCTCAAGAAGCTCCCCCATACCTTCAGGATGGGGCGAATGACCTTCTCCTTGAACTGCTTGGAGATGGTGATCCTGTCGGTCATCTGCACGTCCTCTGAAAGACAGGAGGACACGGGGTGTTGGGTGGGGGCCACGGGCTCCTTCCCATCTGCCAGCTCCGGGAGGTGGGATCCAAGCAGGACGTTGGAACAGCCCCGGAGCCTCCACGTGTGTGTGCCACCAACCACCAGCGGTGTGGAAATGGGGTGTCCCTGCGCTGGGCCCCCTGGTGCAGGGCTGGGTGCCCCCCGGCTGCCCCTACACACGCTGGGTGCCTGAGGACAGCACCCGCATGAGGTGTTTCACTTGCGCAGTGAAAGGGGCCTCTGCTCCCTGCCCTCCACCCTGGAGACCTCAGAGCAGCTCCAGGGCCTGAAGGGGCTGCAGGGAACCTGGAGAGGGGCTTGGGACAAGGGATGTAGGGACAGGCCAAGGGGAATGGCTTGAACCTGCCCGAGGGGAGACTGAGCTGAGCTCTTAGGCAGAAGCTCTTCCCTGGGAGGGTGCTGAGGCGCTGGCACAGGGTGCCCAGAGAAGCTGTGGCTGCCCCATCCCTGGCAGTGTTCAAGGCCAGGTTGGACACAGGGGCTTGGAGCAAGCTGCTCTATGGAAGGGGTCCCTGCCCGTGGCAGGGGTTGGGAATGGAGGAGCTTTAAGGTCCCTTCATCCCAGCCCATGCCATGATCCGGTGACAGCCCCGGCTCACACTGTGCAGCTCTGGCCGCAGTCCACTTCCCTCTGCTGACTGCAGATGGAGCCAGGGTCTGGCTGGTCCCGAATCCCAGCTCTCAACCACAGCCACCAGCCCGGGGGCAGCTTTCCCTCCCTGCCACCCAAACCCTCTCTGTTTCCCTCGCCTCACCTCTCCCTGCACCCTCATGCACCAAACTCCACGTCCTGTGGAACGCAAGGATGCTCACGGGGAGATCGCTGCATCCCAGCGCTCCGTATGGGATCCAGGCATGCAGGGTGCTGGAGAAGGACCCATGCGGGGTGCTGGGTGCCCTTCCCACCTTTGCAGCCCTGATGGGCATCGCTGCACCCCCGGCAGTAGCAGAAAGGGGCTCATGGGCTCTACCAGACCCGCACGGGTGCCAGCACACAACCACGAGGTGCCATCACCTCTCACGGTGACAGCAGCACCTCAGGGTGCACCCCAGGGTGGGGTTTGGACATTGCAGTCCATTGAAGCAGAGCAGGGGGGCTCTGGTTACAGGGATTTAGCCCATTTCCCTTCTCTGCTAATAGACACCAAGGGGGGGGGTGTGTGTCAATAAGCAATGGGAATGTGACACAGCATTCCCGATGAGAGCTGGAGAGGCAGAGGACACGGAGCTGCCCCCGGTATCCAGGTTTCCCACCCGTAGCACCCACTGGCAGAGGTGCAGACGCTGCAGCAGCAGCTCCTTCCCTTTATCTCCCCATTTATCTGCCCCCTGGCACTGAGGACCTCCAGGCCATGGCTTTGGAGCATCCCCACTGAAGGAAGGAGCGCCGGGGAAGGCGATGGGGGGCAGGAGTGGGGCTGGGATGCGCTCTCACTGCGGGCGTGCGCTGGCGGCTGCTGCTGGCAATGGAAATCCGATGTCTTCCCCATTTAGCAGGAGTGCCCGTGGCATTTGGAAATGTTATTCCTGAAAGTTCAGGTCCAGGCGCGGCTGATGCTGCAGGATGCTGCATGAAGGCAGCTCTGGCACCCAGCGCTCGCAGCAAACAGGAGGAGACAGGCAGAAAGAAGCTGGGAGATGGATTTGATGCCCCGAAGCAACGTTGTTTTCCTGCTGCCACGGAGCTGATGCAGATGCTGCAGCTCCCAGGTACATCCCAGCACCTCCACCGGCGAGCAGGGCTCTGGAGATGGAGCTTTGGGGAATGTGGTGCCCTGATGGCACAGGGAATGGGGTGGGATGAAGGGACCAAAAGCCCCTTTCCAGCTTTCCTGCAGCCCCTTCAGGCACTGGAGCTGCTCTAAGGTCTCCCCTTCAGGAGCCTTCTCCACACACAGCTGGGTCTTGGGAAGCTTCTCATCATCCAACACACTCCTAGGTGCCCTGCTGAAGATGTGTCCACGTACAGGACCATAACAGGATCTTAACAGGTCTGTGCTCACACACTGCTGTGCAGTTTAGAGCCAAAGGGGACAGCCCTTGGTGCAGCATCACCACCCATCCTTCCATGCATCCACCCCTGGCACAGCAGAGACCAACCAGGCTCTGGGGCCTCTGGGTGCTGCTGGAGGTGCTGGAGGGATGCAGATGAATTTGGCCTCTGCTGCTGCAGTGGAGGTGCTCAGTTCACATTAGAGGCTGCTCTTACCCTACCCAATTCTCCTTTGATTTCCTAATTCACATTTCTGGGGAAGTTTCTGCAAGACCCTAATGGGTAGATCCAGGATTCCCATCCCAGGGACGTGACAGGGTGAAGCTCAGTCCTTTATGGAAGTGAGGGAACAAACCTCTTCAACACGAGCACCATTCCCAGCACTAGTCTGGCCTAGGAAGTGTTTGGAAGGGTTCTGGAAGGATGGAAAGGGTGAGGAGTTGAAGGGTGAAGAACTAAAGGGTGAGGAGTTGAAGGGTGAGGAGTTGAAGGTGAGGAGCTGAAGGAGAGGAGCTGAAGGTGAGGAGCTGAAGGAGAGGAGCTGGAGGAGAGGAGCTCAAGGTGAAGAGCTGAAGGAGAGGAGCTGAAGGTGAGGAGCTGAACGAGAGGAGCTGAAGGTGAGGAGTTGAAGGGTGAAGAACTAAAGGGTGAGGAGCTGAAGGAGAGGAGTTGAAGGTGAGGAGTTGGAGGAGCTGAAGGTGAGGAGTTGAAGGAGAGGAGTTGAAGGAGAGGAGCTGAAGGAGAGGAGCTGAAGGAGAGGAGCTGAAGGTGAGGAGCTGAAGGTGAGGAGCTGAAGGTGAGGAGCTGAAGGAGAGGAGCTGAAGGAGAGGAGCTGAGGGGCAGAGAGCAGAGGATGAGGAGGGCTGCAAGGTGGCCCAAAGCCATCGCCAAAGAAGTGATGTCCCAGAAGGAGGGCTCCAGGAGAGGACAAGCATGAAGCGGAGGCAGTGCAGGAGGGGCAGTGCTGGGGATGGGGTGTGGGACTCAGCACCACTGGTAGACCCATACCTAGGTTTTCTGCTATCCTCTTCTTGCTCATCTCCAGGGCCTCCTGCCGCAGCTGCAGCGCGTGCTGGGCGATCTCCTCGCTGGCCACGTTGGAGGTCATGATGAAGATGGCATCCTTGCAGTCGATGGTCTTGCCCTTCCCATCCGTCAGCCTGCCCTGCAACAGCACCGGGGGCACAGCACGGCGTGAGCAGGCGCCACAGGATGCGGCCAAACCGTGAGGAGGAGGACACGGGGCCCATGTTTCCCCAAAGGGGATTTATTTACATCATGGAATGGGTTGGGATGGAGGGAGCTTAAAGTTCCTCCAGCTCCAACCCCTGCCACGGGCAGGGACCCCTTCCATAGAGCAGCTTGCTCCAAGCCCCTGTGTCCAACCTGGCCTTGAGCACTGCCAGGGATGGGGCAGCCACAGCTTCTCTGGGCACCCTGTGCCAGCGCCTCAGCACCCTCCCAGGGAAGAGCTTCTGCCTAAGAGCTCAGCTCAGTCTCCCCTCGGGCAGGTTCAAGCCATTCCCCTTGGCCTGGCCCTACATCCCTTGTCCCAAGCCCCTCTCCAGCTTTCCTGCAGTCCCTTTAGGCACTGGAGCTGCTCTGAGGTCTCATTTCCAAAGGGATGCCCATGGATTCGAGCAGGAGAGAAGCAGCGACTTGCCCTGTCCATGATCCCAGCCATCCCCATCCAGCACATCCTTGATGGAAGCTCTGGGAAGCGCCTCATGGGGAGGGGGTGCTGGTGGGCACCCCTAACTCAGCCTCCTGCAGCAACACAGCCCAGACGTTCACCTTCACATGAGTCAGTCCCAAGCTCCCCATGGGGCTGCCTGGGCGTGCTCGGGGGGGAGCTTTGTGGGGGTCTGAAAGCCCCACAAGGAATCCCAGCATCCCAGCCCAGGGGATGTGAAAGCTCACCCAGTTCCAGCCCCCTGCCCTGCACCCTGTGCTCGGGCTCTGCCTGTTGCACAGCAGCTTCATTGCCACGGTGCTGGCGGGGCTGCGAGGCAGGGACGCTCCCCAGCATCGCGCTGCGAGGGCTTTACAGGGCTTTTGTGCTCCTCTGAAGGATTAATAACTCCATTTTTCCTTGCATAGATCACGGGAGCAGCAGCTCAATGGGAAATCAATTCCTGCAGCACGCACTTGACAGGGCAATAACCCAAATGTTAATCTCAAGCACCCAACAAGGATTTGTGTCGCTGGGCTGGAGATCAGCTGCGAGGAAGCAGACTGCCTGGGGAGGTCCTGGCTTCCCAGGCCTTCCTCTGCTCTCTCTGTTCCACTCTATGGAATAAGAGACCCAGGCCCCTTGCAGGAGGGCTGCGGCCACCCCAGTGGGCTGCTGTGGGTGTCACTGCCACCACAGGGCTCGCTTTGTGGGTGATCCCAAGGGCTGCTCACCGTGTTACAGCCATGTCCCAGTTATCCTGCAGGTTACTTGGGTCAGCCTCATTGGAATTCAGCCCGTGCTTCGAGGCCAGCTTGGACACAGGGGCTTGGAGCAAGCTGCTCCAGTGGAAGGTGCCCCTGCACGTGGAGCTGGATGAGCTCACCCAACCCATTCCGTGAATCCATGTCAATCAAATTCCCAGGCTTCACCCCCACATTTCCAACCCTCCCAGTGGCTTTGCCTTTGCCTGAAGGTAACACTGACTCCATCAGGAGCCCTCAGCACCAGCCCGCTCCCTGGCTGGGTGGCAGTGCCCGCAAGGGACCACTGATGTGGAGCATCCCGGCACACCTCCCGCATCCCCTTCCCTTCCCTCCGGGCCTGCAGCGCGGCGGTACCTCATCGAAGAGCTGCAGCATGATGGTGAGCACGTCCGGGTGGGCTTTGTCAACCTCATCGAAGAGCACCACGGCGTTGGGGCACTGCCTCAGCCTCTTGGTGAGCTGCCCCCCCTCCTCGTGGCCCACATAGCCTGGAGGGGAGCCGATGAACTTGGCAACCTGGGGGGCAGGAACAGGGCACGTGGAGCTCAGCCACACTGAAGCCCCTTTGGGGGGGGGGCTTTGCATTCCCAACCCATTCCGTGGCTCTCTGATGAAGACTCATCTCAGCAAGGAGCTCAAATCCAAAGGGATTTGCACCCCCCCCCCCAGCTCTGGGGTGACCCTGCTGAGATCCCCCCTCTCCTGCAGCACCCGCGTGGGGTGGGAGGTGGGACAGGAGGGGTGCGCTCTGCGCTGCTGGCCTCTGCTCTGCTGGATTCTCCCATTCCCTGCCCGGATGCTCTTCCCCACAGCCCCACACTGCGCAGACACGGGGTGGTAAAGCTTCCCTTGCTCCGTGCTCTTTGATCCCAATTCCCCACTATTTCCCATTTTGGGAATGTAGAAGCTGGAGCGAAGCTGCTGCTCTGCTGGGCTCCCCCTTTGCCCCCCCAAACCACGCATCTCCTGGAGGCCATGGAAGCAAGCCGGGGCTGGTGGCAGCCTGGGAGCAGAGGGAAGCCATGCACTGACCTCGTGCCTCTCCTGGAACTCCGACATGTCCAGTCTGATGAAGCCCTGCAAGAGAAAGGAACCCCTGAGGTGGGGGTTGAGGATGTGCTCCAAACTCATCCCATTTACAAGGCTCCTCTGCACCCAGGCCACTGCCTGCAGGGATCAACACGTGGATATGGGGTTCCCAAGGACCAGTGGTGCCAGAGTGGCCACATCCACCCCAGAACACCCGGGGTTGTTGTGACGAAGAGGAAGGGGGAGACTGAGCTGAGCTCTTAGGCAGAAGCTCTTCCCTGGGAGGGTGCTGAGGCGCTGGCACAGGGTGCCCAGAGAAGCTGTGGCTGCCCCATCCCTGGCAGTGTTCAAGGCCAGGTTGGACACAGGCTTGGAGCAAGCTGCTCTATGGAAGGGGTTGGGGTTGGAGCTGGAGGAGCTTTAAGGTCCCTTCATCCCAGCCCATCCCATGGTTCCATGTTCCCAGCTAACAGAACCTTCAGCACTGCACTGATTCCTCCATGTGCTGTTTGCCCAGGCATTGACCAGTTCCAGGAGCTGGGAATGGAGGTGCCTGAAGCCCAGGAGCTGGGAATGAAGGTGCCTGAAGCCCAGGAGCTGGGAATGAAGGTGCCTGAAGCCCAGGAGCTGGGAATGAAGGTGCCTGAAGCCCAGGAGCTGGGAATGAAGGTGCCTGAAGCCCAGGATCTGGGAATGGAGGTGCCTGAAGCCCAGGAGCTGGGAATGAAGGTGCCTGAAGCCCAGGATCTGGGAATGGAGGTGCCTGAAGCCCAGGATCTGGGAATGGAGGTGCCTGAAGCCCAGGAGCTGGGATTTACTGCTTTAGGAAGGCCATTAGGGGAGGAGGAGGAACAGAAACCAGAACAGGCGCGTTCATGGCCTTGTTTCAATCTGCTCTCTGCAGCTCCCATCCCATCCTGTGGCCATTCCCTGCTGGAGGATGCTGGGGACAGGTTGAGGGGGGCTTTTCCCTGCTCCAGCGTTCCCCAGTTCTCCATGGGAGAGATCTGGGCACCTCCTAGAGCCTAAATCTCAAGCCCTAAGCGTGGAATACCCAGCTTGAAACGCTTGGTGCCTTCAAACCTCACATCCCTGAGCTACACCTTACGAAGCCACCGCCACCGGGGAGGATGGAACCAGATGAGCTTTAAGATCCCTTCCAACCATTCCATGAGGATTCCATGAATCAGCCGAGGGAAGAGCGTTACCTTTTTGACATCCTTATGGATGTACTTGGCTGTCTGCTTGGCCAGCTCCGTTTTACCTGTCCCAGAGAGGAAAAGACTCGTGTTAGACCAGGTCTGTCCGTCCTCCTGTGCCAACACCAGGGCTGGCGGCACCACTGCCAACACAAGCGTTGTCTCCATGCAAACACACCCAAGATGTTGTGAGATCAGATCCCATCCTCCCGATGTGTCCATTGAACACACAGGTTCTGTTGGAAATACCCCGGGATCTGCCCAGAAACCCCCTCCTGCTGCCACCCTGGCACCATGGATGGGTTTCCTGGGCTTTTATTGTGTCCAGCTCCAGGGCCTAAAGGGGCTGCAGGAAACCCAGGGAGGGGCTTTGGCCAAGGGGAATGGCTTGAACCTGCCCCAGGGGGTTGGAGCTGGAGGAGCTTTAAGCCCCCTTCATCCCAAACCCTTCCCTGATTCCGTGCTGCACCACACAGCCCCGCAGCTCTGCCGGTGGTGATGGCTTCGGTGGCTGGACGTGAGGATCACGGAATGAGATCAGCACAGAAGTGCTGCAAACATGGGAAGTGAGCCAGGACCCAGCATCCTGGTGCGGTTCTGCCTTTGTCCACTTTGGCTGTGGCTGGGTTGTGGGTCCCCACACGTGAGCACACAGATCCAGACGCGCTCTCTCACACAGGGTATGAACGTAAGGGAATCAGGATGGGTCCTTAACTTATAACCACGGAATGGGTTGGGATGAAGGGAGCTTAAAGCTCCTCCAGCCCCAACCCCTGCCACGGGCAGGGACCCCTTCCATAGAGCAGCTTGCTCCAAGCCCCTGTGTCCAACCTGGCCTTGAGCACTGCCAGGGATGGGGCAGCCACAGCTTCTCGGTGCTCTCCTTTTCTCCAGTATTCCTTTCTATGGGAGCAGTGGAAAAGCCCCCCATGGACACACAGAGGAGTTGAAGAGCTGTGATTCACACCACTGAGCCCCTACAAGGAGGGCAGTGAAGTCCCAAACCCATTTCTTACTGGTTTTATAGGGCTTTATACAACTCCTCTCGAGGTAACACCCGGCTCGTGGCCGGCAGCGACCCATAGATCCCGGTGTGTGTCCCTGCCCTGAGCCCTCCAGCCCCCTCCCGAGGCTGAGGGATGCCCTGGATGCAGGAGGAGCACTGGGGTTGTTGCAGGTGTCGCTTTGGCCACTTTGTTCCCTGCCTGGAAGTCATCTTGGCCATTCCACGAAGGGATCAAGTGTTTGGTTACCTTTCCTTGTGCTTGAGGACAAACATTATGGGAGTCAAGGAAATCCCGTCATTCCAAAGCCTCCCGCGTCCATAGGAGCGAGGCAGCAGAGGCTGGAGCTGCCAGCAGCAGCTTCCTGCTCTCACCTCTCCCGTGGAGGCAGAAACCAACCCTTTTCCTGGGCAAACTGTCCCTTTTGGGATGGGATAACTGAGCGTGCAGCTGCCTGAGCCCTGCCTGGGGCCTGCCAGGGGTTATCCTGCGGGATCCCGCACCAGCTGGAGGGATGCAACACTTAAACTGGTGTTGTATGAGAAGCAGAGAGAGAGGGGCTGCGCCGGGGCTGAGGAGCAGCCCCAGCCCCTCCATCCCTCTGGCACAGCCCAATCCTTACCTATTCCAGAGGATCCCAGGAACAGAAAGACGAGCGGGTGCTCCTCGTCGTACCAGCCGTTCTCCTTCCTCCGAATGGCTGCGTTTAAAGACAATGGGAACAACAAAAAGGAGGAAGGGGAGGGAGGGAAGGGGGGAAAAGGCAAATAAATCAATGCCACAGAAGCAGGGATAATTATCACTAAGTACACACTCTGTTTTCCTGCTCTCTCCCCACTCAAAGTCCTCGCTGCCATTAGTGCCATCTAATTCGATTAGGCAGGCCCGGCCCCAGAGACACCTAATCAGGTTAGCATGGATTGGGAAAGCTGCCCAGAGCAGAGCGTGGATAAAGTTTTCCAGGATGTGCACTCAGTGTTGCCAGGGAGACGGGAGGGAGGGGGGACCGGGAGGGATGGAGGGATGGAGGGAGGGATGGAGCCGTACCGGTGCAGTGATGCTGCACCAGAGCAGCAGGTCCGAGGTTTGTGTGTTATTCCTTGAGTGGGAATGGGAAGAGGGAGGGGATTGAAGGAGTGGGGAAAGGCTGGAAGGGCTGGGAAAGGAGAGTTTCTATGTCTCTGGATGGCAATATCCAATGGGATCCAGCTCTGCTCTGGAGCCAGGCTGAGAGAGCTGGGCTGGGGCAGCCTGGACAAGAGAAGGCTCCTGAAGGGGAGACCTGAGAGCAGCTCCAGTGCCTGAAGGGGCTGCAGGAAACCTGGAGAGGAGCTTGGGACAAGGGATGTAGGGCCAGGCCAAGGGGAATGGCTTGAACCTGCCCGAGGGGAGACTGAGCTGAGCTCTTAGGCAGAAGCTCTTCCCTGGGAGGGTGCTGAGGCGCTGGCACAGGGTGCCCAGAGAAGCTGTGGCTGCCCCATCCCTGGCAGTGCTCAAGGCCAGGTTGGACACAGGGGCTTGGAGCAAGCTGGGGATGTGAAGGGAAAAGCCAGGTCCGGAGGTTGCCAGGGGAGGTTTGGGATTGAGGGGCCCACAGGCAGGAAGCATCTCCACAAAAGCAGAGAACTCGCTCCTCCAGGAGCCACAGGAACCTGCTCCAGGCCTGGATGAGAGGAGTCAATGTGGGAGGGAGGCAGGATGGGTTCTGTAAGGAGGGTGAGTCAGCGCTGCAGCAGCAGTGCGGCTGGATCCCGAATCCTTGGGGAGCCCGTGGAGAAGGTGGGAAGAACCCTGCAAGGAGGTGGTGGCTCGTTTGCATCACTCCGTGATGCAGGAGTCAGCCTGAAGAGCCAAAAAAGCCCAGTTTAACCCTAAAATCCAAGGCACATCCACCCGATGCAACGGGATGGAGCGCAGGGAGCGGGAATTCAGTGGAAGCCGAGTCCCAGCACAACGAGGACGTGACATTCTGTGTCTGGCCACCATCAAGATGCATTACCCATCCCTTGGCTGCTCTAACACATCCTGACTCCTGTCAAGGCTTAATCAGACCGGGCTTTGAGCCAGGCTCTGCCTTACCCTGCCTGGGCTGGGGTGGGGGGGGCAGCTCAGCCCCACGGACCAGCTCCAAGAGCAGGCAGGGATTTGTCCTCTGATGTGGTGGTGAACATCTCCTCCTCGAACCGGGACCAGGGGCACCCGTGGGGACCACGGGGATCCATACTGGGCCCAGCGCTGCTCAGGGCCTTCCTAAGTGATGTGGATGAGGGGATCAAGTGTTCCCTGAGGACACCAAACTGAGTGGGGAAGGGGGCAGCTGGGACTGCTCAGCTGGAGAAGAGAAGGTGCAGGGAGACCTGATCCATGTGCCAGGAGGTAAAGGGGGGCTGCAGGGAAGATGGAGGCTCCCTTTGGACAAGGAGTCCCATGGGAAAGCCCAGGGGTGATGGGCACAAGTTACTGCTGGGAGATTCCCACTGGGAACAAGCAGCCACTGGAATAATGTCCCCAGGGCAGTGGTGACTCCCCAGGGCTGGACACTGTTAAGATGGGGCTGCACAGGGTGCTGGGCATCCAGTGTGGGTCAGGCTGTGCCTGGAGAGGTTGGAGCAATGATCCTTGAGGTCCCTTCCATTGGGATTCCAGGATTCCATGAAATCACAGGCAGCATCCACATCACCCCCACTGAAGAGCCAGCACACGAGGAGCAAGAGGAGATGCCCACGGCATGGAGGTGCAGGGGGTGTCCGTGTGATCCCAGAGCTGCTCCAACGTCCCCTGCATAGCTCCCAGAGCATCCCACCATGGCTTGTGCTCCATCCCTGCCCTTTACGGCAGCAAAGCTGAGGTCAGCCACGCGGGTGGATATATTTCCTGCAGGATTGATGGGGAATAACGGGACCACTGACAGTGTCTGCAGCATCTCAGCTAATAAAGGTAATAAAGTTCTGCTCCAGGGCATGGAGTGACCACGGGCAGGGTCAGCACGTTCAATGGTCTGCAGGCAGCCAGGTTAAGTGTTAAGTGTTGTCTCTTTTCACTCCCCTCTCCAGCAGCATCCCGGATTTTATGGATAAACACTCATCTTGCTCATCACAACTCCAGGGATATAAAGCATCCCATAAAACACAGCCACCATGGAGCTAGGGCTGTGATCCTGGCTGGAAGGGGCTGGGCATTAGTTAGAGCCATCAATGGCGTGATGGGATGGAAAACCTCTGCTACAAGGAGCCTTAAGCTGATGATTCCAGCCCCAGATGCTCTTGAGGTCCTGGCTGCCATCAGAAAGGGGCCAGCGAGCCCCCTGCTCCAGCACCTCCGGCCATGGGAGGCTCTCGAGGGTTGGCCACCAGCATCATGAGGAGGAGCAGAGCTGCTGCCCTCAGGCTGGAGCAGGCCATTGTGTGGACAGGAAGGGGGAGAACCTCAGCTTGGGGAGCCTCCTCTCCTCGGGCTCTGCAGCCACAAGGCAGCCTCCAGCCCTGCTGGTGGTGGCCGTGCAGGAGCCCATGCTGTGCCTCTTGGAAAGCCGTCCCCTTCCCGTTGGGAACGTGGAGGGGGTGGCAGGAAGAGCTCCAGGTCACTGAGCTCTGCTGGAATCTCATGCAGGCACCTGAGCCCCCAGGCCCGAGCGAGGACGTGGATGATGACGCCGGGGCCTTCTTCTCTGGAGCCATTTCCAGCGTTGCTGTGGTGCTCTCACTTGATTTTGGCCATCAGTAACGGCGCGAGCGCGGCGCGGGGTCTCCGAGAGGCCCTTCAGCTCTCTATTGAACTGATAAATTCACTGTATTACTTTACACAAATCAATACCCTCGCAGTTCTCAGCCCTTGATGTGACCAAAATTGGTTTCAGCCAATTTGTGAGCGTAATAAATGTCCATTTATCAAATCAATTCATTCAGGGTTGCTGCTCGAACCGCCCGGGTCGGGGTACGTGGGGTGAGCGATCCGGGTCTGCACCCGCTGTGGGATCGCTCGTCTCCATCCGGGATTGGTCCAGCATCCCAAAGGAACCGATCCAGCCCCACTGCTGGTGGCACTGGGATGTGGGAGATGAACCTCAAACGATCCCAAGGCTGCTCCCAAGCAGAGCCCGACCTGACTGCGGTGCAGGAGGTTTACACAAGGAAATGTAGGAACCAGGAAGGATCCGACCAGAGGAGGCCATGGAGCTGCTGCGAGGGCTGGAGCAGCTCTGCTCTGGAGCCAGGCTGAGAGAGCTGGGCTGGGGCAGCCTGGAGAAGAGAAGGCTCCTGAAGGGGAGACCTGAGAGCAGCTCCAGTGCCTGAAGGGGCTGCAGGGAACCTGGAGAGGGGCTTGGGACAAGGGATGTAGGGACAGGCCAAGGGGAATGGCTTTAACCTGCCAGAGGGGAGACTGAGATGAGCTCTTAGGCAGAAGCTCTTCCCTGGGAGGGTGCTGAGGCGCTGGCACAGGGTGCCCAGAGAAGCTGTGGCTGCCCCATCCCTGGCAGTGCTCAAGGCCAGGCTGGACACAGGGGCTTGGAGCAAGCTGCTCTATGAAAGGGGTCCCTGCCCACGGCAGGGGGTTGGAACTGGATGATCTTAAGGTCCTTTCCAACCCAAACTATTCTATGATTCTATGACTCTGTGATCCCAGGAGGATGATTCCCACTGCCCCGTTTCCCTGCAGCTCTGGCTCACTCCAACATTCTCCCTGCTCAATGCACTCAGAATTCTCCCTTCAGAACCAGACGTGGATTTTCCGCTCCCCCTTTTCCAAACCCTCTGCACTCCAAACCCAGCCACCCTTTTCCTTCCTTGCTCCTCCTCATCCAGCTGCAGGAAGAGCTGGAGCAGCTTCATTCCATCCCCAAGCTCTGGAGCCAGCCTCTACGTGCCCATGGGCTGGCAAAGGCTCTGTATGCCATAGAGGAGGTGATGGAGCCACAAGAGAGGTTTATGGAGACTTCCATCCGAGGTGGTCGTGCTCTGGCAGGGTATTTAGGAGATGGCATAACAAAACTTAGGGATGGAATCATGGGATGGGGTGGGATGAAGCTCCCTAAAGCTCCTCCAGCTCTCCTGCCCCTGTGGATTCCAGTCAGGAATCATCACTCAGCTCCCCACAGCCCTGCTCAGCTCTATCCTGCTTCCTGCAGCGGAGAGAGCAGCAGAGCTCACCTCTATCCCACGGGAAGGGTTCCTGCCCTCTGCGGCAGCGATGCCAAGCACCAGCTCCGTGTGAGCAACCCCAGTGCCCCGGCCCTCCACACAACCCCCAGAGCACACGTCGCCTTTGTATTCCCATCTGAGCCCCTCTGGAGAGTGTTTGGCTCATGCAGCGAGTGATGGATTAAATCAGATTATTCAATTAAGGGCCGGGTGATGCATTAAACAGCTCAGCAGGCTCGCCTAATCCCGGGACGAGGAGTGACAAACCGGGGAGCAGGAGGCCACGAAGTGGGAGCAAATCCAGCTGGGAACGAGTGAAATCAGCCCAAAGGCAGAGGGGCAGGGGCTGGAAGGAAAAACCGTGCCTCCAAATTCCCTCTTCCGGAGGGAAAGCAGCGGGGATGGGGCAGAGGGGAGGAGGGGCCGGAGCCTCTCCTGCTACCTTCGGCTCCGATATCCCGAGGCTGCGGGGCGGGGGGTGGGATCCAGCACGTTCCCTCTAATTCAATAAGAGAAACCTCCATAAAGGCAGCTGCTCTAATGGGCAGCAGCACCACCTGTGTCAGGAGCGGCAGCACCATCAATCACAGCGCCGGGCTCGCCCCGCTCCTGCCCCCAGGCGCCGCCGCAGCAGCCCCGGCCCCGCTGCGCGGCTCCGGCCCGGCTCCCATCACCCTCGGCTCCTCTTTGTTACCTCCGGCACCGCGGGGCCGCTCTGCCCCATCCCAAGCCGCGCTCCCCGCGCTGCTCCGGCTGCCAGGCGCTGCTGCGACGGGCCAAGGAGGTGCAAGAGGATCCGGAGGCTTTGCACAGAGCCCGGCCTTGCTGGAGCTCTGCTTCCGTAGAGCCACGGAATGGGTGGAAGGGAGCTCAAAGCTCCTCCGGGACCCCTTCCATAGAGCAGCTTGCTCCAAGCCCCTGTGTCCAACCTGCCCTTGAACACTGCCAGGGATGGGGCAGCCACAGCTTCTCTGGGCACCCTGTGCCAGCGCCTCAGCACCCTCCCAGGGAAGAGCTTCTGCCTAAGAGCTCAGCTCAGTCTCCCCTGGGGCAGGTTCAAGCCATTCCCCTTGCTCCATCCTGGGATCTGAGAGGCTGCCCCATGGAAAAGCGCCTGCAATGGACAGCCAGGACCCATCTTCTCCTTTCTCCTCCCTGCGGGGCCGTGTGCTCCATGACGTGCACTGGAAGGAGCCTGGCTGGTGCCTGCAGTGAGACACAGAGCTCAGAGCTCCCCAGGGCTCAGTGCCTGTCCTGGAGCTCGTGGGGCTCCCAGCTCCCTGCCCTGGGTCACCCCGTGCAGGGGATCTGCTGCCACAGCCGTGGGGTAGGTTTGCAGTGGGGAGGTAACAGCATGTCCTGGGCTAAGGGAGTCAGCCACCATCCTGCTCTGCTCTGCAGATGCACAGCACCCTTTTGTCTCAGTGATTACCATAACGAAGTTATGCTCCGAGCAACTGTCAGTGCTCATCTGATGTCTGTGGCTTCTGTTGGGGCCCACGTGCCTAAAAACTGCTCTGGGTTTAACCTCAGCTCCAGCACTCTCTGATGGAAGCATCCCCAAACCTTGCTGCACACCACAAGAGCCCAGCTCACTCCAGGAAAGCTGGAGAGGGGCTTGGGACAAGAGATGTAGGGCCAGGCCAAGGGGAATGGCTTGAACCTGCCCGAGGGGAGACTGAGCTGAGCTCTTAGGCAGAAGCTCTTCCCTGGGAGGGTGCTGAGGCCCAAAGAAGCTGTGGCTGCCCCATCCCTGGCAGTGCTCAAGGCCGGGTTGGACACAGGGGCTTGGAGCAAGCTGCTCTATGGAAGGGGTCCCTGCCCGTGGCAGGGGTTGGGGCTGGATGAGCTCTAAGCTCCCTTCATCCCAACCCATGCCATGTTTCCATGACTCCATGAAGGGCTCTCTCCCCCAGCCAAGATATCCCTGCTGGACCTCAGCACTGGTCCCCCCCCACCTCAATGACTCGGAGGCAGCCCCAGGTCAGGTCCCGAGGGAACACCGTGCTCCTCATGTGGAGCAGGGGATGAGGGCTGGAGGAGCAGGGTCCTACCTGCTCCCACCGTGGCAATGGCGCTCTCCTGGCCGATGATGTGCTCCTTGAGCCGCTGCTCCAGCGGGAACCTCCGGCGCTCCTCCACCTCCCTCCGGCGCTGCTCCTCCTGGAACTGGGGCAGGAGGAAAACGCTGGGCTCAGAGGCTGTTCCAAGCAACACCACGAACATCAGGTGGGTGCGTGGAGCTTCCCCCCCCAGGATAGCTGGAATTCCACTCCAGGCACTGGGAAGCAGCCACAGCTCATCCTAAGGAGCTCCCATCCTGTTATAAGCTCACATGGAAGAAGCAAGCTTTGGCTATGCCACTTGGATTTGCTTTCCCACTCTCCCCATGTCTCCTATGCAGCCTCCAAGCTCTTCCCGCAGGGCTGTATCCTGGTGGGAATGCTGGCAAGCAGACCCTCTGCAGCACGGAGGAAACACTGGGAAGAGCTCTTTATTGGGAGATCGGCTTCCCTGTGCTCCACAGGAGGCATCCACCCTGCTCCAGAGGAACAGGGAGCCACACACTGCGCCCACCCAGCCCATTTCCCAGCGGGATGGGCGATGTTTGCCACGCCAGAGCTGGCCGAGGAGAGAACATAATCCTGGAATCCCAATGCAAGGGACCTCAGGGCTCACCTGCTCCAACCTCTCCAGGCACAGCCTGACCCACACTGGATGCCCAGCACCCTGTGCAGCCCCATCTTAACAGTGTCCAGCCCTGGGGAGTCACCACTGCCCTGGGGACATTATTCCAGTGGCTGCTTCTTCCCAGTGGGAATCTCCCAGCAGTAACTTGTGCCCATCGCCCCTGGGCTCTCCCATGGGACTCCTTGTCCAAAGGGAGCCTCCATCTTCCCTGCAGCCCCCTTTACCTCCTGGCACATGGATCAGGTCTCCCTGCGCCTTCTCTTCTCCAGCTGAGCAGTCCCAGCTCTCTCAGCCTTTCCTCACTGCTGCCCAGCCCTTGGAGCATCTTTGAGGCCCTTCTCTGGCCCCTCTCCAGCCCGGCCACAGCTTTGCTGTGCAGCAGGACCCAACCTGAGCCCATGTTCCAGGGGTGCCCTGAGCAGCGCCCAGCACAGTGGCACAAGGGCACCCTCATCCCCGTGGTGATGCCCCTGGGGATGTTCCCCAGCACCCCGTTGGGTTTCTTTGCTCAGCTGCTCACTGCGATGGAGCTGGGGTGCCCCAGGGCCCTTTCCCGGAGCTGCTCCAGCCTGGACTGCACACAAGGATCCCATGGGGTCTGCGGATGGAGGAGCCACCCCTGAGCCCACCCGCCTGAAGGGGAAACCCCGGTGTGCTCACAGCCGGATGCTGCTCCCACATCCCGAATGGATAACCCCATCCAGGCCCACGTCCAGTGCTTCCTGGCTGAGCAGTGCCTGACAGGAGGCAAAGCCCCCAGATAAAGAGCAAACACTCCAGCTCTGGCTGGTGCCACCAGCCCCACGTGTATGAGATGCCATCAGCCTTTGTACAGGGCAATAACTTCCCTGTGGGTCCCAGTGGAGCAGCTCCATGGATGAAGGGAGCTTAAAGCTCCTCCAGCTCCAACCCCTGCCACGGACAGGGACCCCTTCCATAGAGCAGCTTGCTCCAAGCCCCTGTGTCCAACCCGGCCTTGAGCACTGCCAGGGATGGGGCAGCCACAGCTTCTCTGGGCACCCTGTGCCAGCGCCTCAGCACCCTCCCAGGGAAGAGCTTTTGCCTCAGAGCTCAGCTCAGTCTCCCCTCGGGCAGGTTCAAGCCATTCCCCTTGGCCTGGCCCTACATCCCTTGTCCCAAGCCCCTCTCCAGCTTTCCTGCAGCCCCTTCAGGCACTGGAGCTGCTCTCAGGTCCTGTTTGCTCTATAAAGGCCATTACAGACAGTTTGAGATGAGGAAGCAGACACAAGCTCCAGGTCTGCAGGTCCTCGCTGCTGCCTGCAGGGAGAGAGCTGGGAGAAGGGGAACTGTGGCTCATCCTGCTTGAAAGACTCCTTCCAGTCCTGCTGGAGATGGGAGAGGTGGATCTGACCCAGCCTGGTGCACACAAGGAGGGGTTCAATGGAAAGACAGGCTTGTAAGAGGCAAGGAGTCTCCATGAGGGACTGCAGCGACAGGACAAGGGGTGATGGGTTCAAACTGAAACAGGGGAAGTTGAGATTGGATCTAAGGAGGAAGTTCTTTACTGTGAGGGTGCTGAGGCACTGGAATGGGTTGCCCAAGGAAGCTGTGAATGCTCCACCCCTGGCAGTGTTCAAGGCCAGGCTGGAGGGATCCCTGCAGGACCTGGTTTAGTGTGAGGTGCCCACGGCACAGATCGAGAACTGGATGATGTTAAGGTCCTTTCCAATCCTATTCCATGATTCTGTGACTCCAAGACTGCTGGGGCCGCTTCCTCCTGCTTCCTTAGAGAAGACACAAGGTTTGGGTGCTACTTTTAGCCCTGGATACAGGTGAGGCCACTTCAGCTGGACCAGGGTGCCCAGCTCCGAGCTCCGGGTGCGTGGGCTCTGGTGCAGGGAGCACGTGGAGCATCCCTGCTCGCGCAGGCAGAAGGGGTGATCCCAACCCATTAAACATACATATGAAACCTCCTTGCTATTCCGGCAGCGGGGTATGTAAATCACAGCTAGGGGATGTGCCCAGCCCCTAACAGTGCTGCCAATTCATTCTCCTGCAGTGATTAAAATGAGCAATTCCTCCTCAAAGACTCTCTGCGGAGCGCGGAGACCGGAGCGGCGGCAGCCCCCCGAGCACCGCGTCCCCCCCAGCTCCGTATCCATCACCCGCCGCCTGCTCCCGCTCCCCGTTTATAGACAAGAGCTCTCGTCTCCAGCAGGAACATCCCATAGATCTATGTCCTTCCTCTCCTCCCTCGACTCGTGCAGCATTAAACCCAGCACTGCTTCGTGCTGTCACGGGCAGGCTCTCGGGAGCAGGGCTGGCTCCAGGGAGCGCTCACCCAGCACACGATTCCCACCTCATCCTCCCTGGGACGTTCCGAGTAGTTTATTCCCAGCTTTTTGTGCTGGAGGGAAGGCATGGGATCCACATGGACAAGGACAGCCTAGAGTTGGGACCACAGAACCTAATGGAGTTCAAGCAGGCCAAGGGCAAGGACCAGGGCAATCCCAGCACAACCAGAGGCTGGGGGAGATGAGATGGAGCAGCCTGAGGAGAAGGACTTGGGGTGCTGGGTGAGGAGGAGCTCCCCATGATCCCATCCCTGGCAGCGCTCAAGGCCAGGTTGGACACAGGGGCTTGGAGCAAGCTGCTCCAGTGGAAGGGGTCCCTGCCCGTGGCAGGGGTTGGAACTGGGTGAGCTTTAAGGTCCCTTCATCCCAACCCTTTCCATGACTCCATGACTCTACGTCACGGTGTGCTCCATGACTCAAGGACACCGGATCCTCAGACCTGTTTCTTCTTACCATGAACTGCAGACCTAAACCAACCCCTGATTTCCTCTGGTTTTGCCATGGGGCTCCAGAACAGCACCTCTGCCCCTCTGCCCCCACCTTCCCAGGAAGACCATGGACACGGGAGGGAAGGACACGCACCCCTGTACCCGGAACACTGCAGGAATGGGGTTCTTCCCTTCCGCATCATGGGTTGGATTCATACAGCTCCTGGCTGTGCTGGGGTGTTCCAGGTCACCCTAAGCTGGAACCTGGGGGTACCGGGGCTCACCTTTGTCTCTGCTGCTTTCAGGAGGTCCTTGACCTCCCCATCGCGGGCGTAGTCCAGGGGGGTATGGCCCATCTCGTTCTTCTGCAGCGGGTTGGCACCTGAGGGGAGGAAGAAATGGATGGGGTCAGGGATTGGAGCCGAGTCCTGAGGCACGAGGAGCAGGAAGCACTCACTGGGCATCCCTGGGGCCGCCCCTGAGCTGGGCTCCAAAGGGGATCTGCATCACAGAGGGGCAATGTCCAACCAGCGGTTCCACACACGGGTGTCCAGGGAATGGGGACAGGAACTGCCCCTGCTAACAACGCCTTGGCACGGAAGGGCTGCTGTGGTCACCAGAGCCTCACAAAGGCTCCCATGGGACCGCTCCAGCCTCAGCAGGAGCCTGCAGGGACAGGCCAAGGGGAATGGCTTGGAAGGGGCTTGGAGCAAGCTGCCCTAGGGGAAGGTGGCATTGGCTTGGGGCTGGAGGAGCTTTAAGTATCCTTCCATCCCCCCCCATCCCATGATTCCATCCCTAAGTTTTGTTATGCCATCTCCTAAATATCCCACCAGAGCACGACCACCTCGGATGGAAGTCCCCATAAACCTCTCTCGTGGCTCCATCACCTCCTCTATGGCATACAGAGCCTTTGCCAGCCCATGGGCACGTAGAGGCTGGCTCCAGAGCTTGGGGATGGAATGAAGCTGCTCCAGCTCTTCCTGAAGCTGGATGAGGAGGAGCAAGGAAGGAAAAGTGTGGCTGGGTTTGGAGTGCAGAGGGTTTGGAAAAGGGGGAGCGGAAAATCCACGTCTGGTTCTGAAGGGAGAATTCTGAGTGCGTTGAGCAGGGAGAATGTTGGAGTGAGCCAGAGCTGCAGGGAAACGGGGCAGTGGGAATCATCCTCCTGGCCTGGGCTGAAGGGAATGGTCCCACTTGCAGTGATGGGAATCTCAGATCAAGCAATGTGGGATGAGGAGAGATGGGAGTGGGGGAAGAGCCAGTGATGGCTCAGGAGCTTGGCATCCCTGGAGACACCTGGAGAAGGCGCAGGGAGACCTGATCCATGTGCCAGGAGGTAAAGGGGGGCTGCAGGGAAGATGGAGGCTCCCTTTGGACAAGGAGTCCCATGGGAAAGCCCAGGGGTGATGGGCACAAGTTACTGCTGGGAGATTCCCACTGGGAACAAGCAGCCACTGGAATAATGTCCCCAGGGCAGTGGTGACTCCCCAGGGCTGGACACTGTTAAGATGGGGCTGCACAGGGTGCTGGGCATCCAGTGTGGATCCAGTCACTCCCACCAGGATTCCATGGTTCCATAACTCTATGATTACGTCCCACCCGTGGCCAAGCATGCCGAAGGGCCCAGCAGACATCTCCCATCCCATTGGGAATGACCCGGCCACCTCAGCACTACCTAAAGCACGCTCCATCCCCTGCTCCTGGAGGCCGGGAGAGCCCCATCCTGATGGATGGAAGGAGCAGAGGACCCCAAGGAGCCGAGTGCTGGACTGGGATTTGCTTCCACATGAAAAATGGGCTCCATAAGGTAGGAGTGCAGAGGAGTTTCCATGGCAAGGCTTGGCATTCCAGATGAAGCCTGGGATCCCTTCTCATTCCAAATGAAGGCTGGGATCCTTCATCATTGCAGATGAAGGCTGGGATCCTTCGTCATTCCAGATGAAGCTTGGGATCCCTTGTCATTCCAGATGAAGCCTGGGATCCCTTCTCATTCCAAATAAAGGCTGGGATCCTTCATCATTCCAGATGAAGGCTGGGATCCTTCGTCATTCCAGATGAAGCTTGGGATCCCTTGGCATTCCAGATGAAGCCTGGGATCCCTTCTCATTCCAAATGAAGGCTGGGATCCTTCATCATTGCAGATGAAGGCTGGGATCCTTCGTCATTCCAGATGACGCTTGGGATCCCTTGGCATTCCAGATGAAGCTTGGGATCCTTTGTCATTCTAGATGAAGGCTGGGATCCCTTGGCATTCCAGATGAAGGCTGGGATCCCTTCTCATTGCAGATGAAGGCTGGGATCCTTCATCATTCCAGATGAAGCTTGGGATCCCTTGTCATTCCAGATGAAGCCTGGCATCCCTTGTCATTCCAGATGAAGGCTGGGATCCCTTGTCATTCCAAAGAAAGGCTGGGATCCTTCATCATTCCAGATGAAGGCCAGGATCCCTTGTCATTCCAGATGAAGGCTGGGATCCCTTGTCATTCCAAAGAAAGGCTGGGATCCTTCATCATTCCAGATGAAGGCCAGGATCCCTTGTCATTCCAGATGAAGGCTGGGATCCCTTGTCATTCTGAATGAAGCCTGGCATCCTTTGTCACTCCCAACGAAGCCCAGGATCCCTTGTCATTCCAGATGAAGCCTGGCATCCCTCGTCATTCCAGCTGAAGGCTGGGATCCAGACATGCCACTTCCTTACTGCAGAGCGGGGCCACTCCATAGCTCCCTATTAGAGACCCCGTTCCCCCCCCTTCCCGCTGTCCAACCCCACGGCGCCAGGAGGGGGGAGCCGGGCGTCCCCTCCACACGCTGCCATCCCCCAGGCCAGGGCTCTGCTCCCGGCTTCCCTTCCTCAGGAATTCTCCTCTCCAATATTGGCCTAATCCCCTGTTAATGGCTTTGACGACTTGACTAATTGCCGCAATCATTGACAGGACCTACGGGTCGATTCCGAGGAAATATCGCACCCTCATCCATAACGGTGGCAGCCCCTGCCTAATGGAAGGCAGGAGGGGGCCACCGCCCGCCCTGACCCCCTCTTCCCCATGGCCACGTCCCGCTTGGAGCAGCGGGGCTGGGCTGGGAGGCAATTTGTCAGCTCCGCCTTGGTTGTGCGGGGCCGGGGCTGGACCAGCTGGGCCGCACCGCGGGCTCTGCCTCCTCCTGCATCCCCGTGCTCGGGCGGAGGAGCCCCGGCCCGATCCTGTTTGATGAATGGGCCTCGGGTGCGGCGCCGGCGCCGGGTCACTCATTGGGGAAATATGTTCCTGTCACAGCGGTGGGAGCGCGGAGCCCAGTGACAGGCAGAGATTTTTCATATTTTATTAACTCCCTCCTCCTCCCAATTTGTCTTGAATTCCTTCGCATCCGCGAGAGCTGTCAATAGAGCGCGGGATGCGCCGCGGATGACGGCAGCCGGGATGCGCCGGGGACATGGGGAGCTCCGAGGAGGGGAGATGCGGGGAGGAGGGTGCACGGGGCTTGGGGGAGCAGCGTGGTCTGGGCAGCACGGTGTCACCCATAGTGGCACCCACAGTGTCACCCATAGTGCCACCCATACTGCCATCCATAGTGCCACCTACAGTGCCACCTACGGTGTCACCCATAGTGTCACCCATAGTGTCACCTACAGTGTCACCCATAGGGCCACCTATGGTGTCACCCATAGTGCCACCCAGTGTCACCCATAGCGTCATCCATAGCGCCACCTATAGTGTCACCCACAGTGGCACCCACAGTGTCACACATAGTGTCACCCATAGTGCCACCTACAGTGTCACCCATAGTGCCACCCATAGCGCCACCCATAGTGTCACCCATAGCGTCACCCACAGTGCCATCCATAGCGTCATCCATAGCGCCACCTATAGTGTCACCCACAGTGGCACCCACAGTGTCACACATAGTGTCACCCATAGTGCCACCTACAGTGTCACCCATAGTGCCACCCATAGCGCCACCCATAGTGGCACCCACAGTGTCACCCATAGTGTCACCCATAGCGTCACCCACAGTGCCATCCATAGCGTCACCCATAGTGCCACCTATAGTGCCACCCAGTGTCACCCATAGCGTCACCCATAGCGTCATCCATAGTGCCACCCATAGTGGCACCCACAGTGTCACTCATAGTGTCACCCATAGCGTCACCCACAGTGCCATCCATAGCGTCACCCACAGTGCCACCCACAGGGTCAGCCATAGTATCACCCACAGTGTCACACATAGTGTCACCCATAGCGTCACCCATAGTGCCACCTATAGTGTCACACATAGTGGCACCCACAGTGTCACCCATAGTGCCACCCATACTGCCATCCATAGTGCCACCTACAGTGTCACCCATAGTGTCAGCCATAGTGTCACCCATAGTGTCACCCATAGTGCCACCTATAGTGGCACCCATAGTGGCACCCACAGTATCACACCACAGTGTCCCTCACAGTGTCCCCCATAGCGTCACTCACAGCGTCACCCATAGCATCACTCACAGTGTCCCCCATAGTGTCACCCATAGCATCACTCACAGTGTCCCCCATAGTGTCCCCCATAGCATCACCCACAGTGTCCCCCATAGCATCACCCACAGTGTCCCCCATAGCATCACCCACAGTATCACCCCACAGTGTCACCCACAGCGTGCTGCTTATCTCCATCCTCTGCCACAGTCAGTGCCAGAAGGGCACGGAGTGGAGACTGGGCTGCGGGCACGTAGCCCAAGATGTTCCATGATTCCACTCCTGTCATGGAATCCTGGAACGGTTTGGGATGAAGGGACCTTAAAGCTCCTCCAGCTCCAACCCCTGCCGTGGCCAGGGACCCCTTCCACTGTCTGACACCCTCCATGGTCCAACCCCAGCCCAGGATTCACCAGGAGCCATCCGCCCCACTGCCTGCTGCGGATGTCACCGCTGCCACCAGCCATCAGCTTTGACAAGGACCGACATTCTTATTGCTCCCCACGCCTGGTTAAGGTAATCCAAGAGGACTCCTGTCCTCCTGAGCCTCGGGGGATGGAATTAGCAACTCACCCCCTACCCAGGAGCACAAACCCGCTTGTGAATCAATGAGAGGCATCATTCCCAAGCAGCTTTTAACACGCAACACAAAGAGGGAAGCAGGCACTGATCCTGCGGCCATTCCCTGGCCTTGAACACTGCCAGGGATGGGGCAGCCACAGCTTCTCTGGGCACCCTGTGCCAGCGCCTCAGCACCCTCACAGGGAAGAGCTTCTGCCTAAGAGCTCAGCTCAGTCTCCCCTCGGGCAGGTTAAAGCCATTCCCCTTGGTCTGGCCCTACATCCCTTGTCCCAAGCCCCTCTCCAGCTTTCCTGCAGCCCCACTGCGCTGCAGAACTGCAGCTGTGTGAGCAGAAGCCCCCCTGTGACCATAAAGGTGCCCAGAGGCGCAACACCACGAGAGGGAAGGAGCACGGAGCTGCTGCTTGGCATCACTACCACAGAGGGGACAAACCCTTCCCTGCCCTTCCCATGGGATACAGGTGACCCCGCTGCTCTCTTTCAGCTCCAGGCAGGGGGAAGGTGGGTGCTCATTTGGACTGGAATCCATGGGGCAGGAGCAGCTTGGCCATGGGGCGACCATGGTGTGGAGGGTCCATTGCACAGTAACAGCATCCAAGCTGAGTATCCCTGGCAGTGTCCAAGGCCAGGTTGGACACAGGGGCTTGGAGCAAGCTGCTCTATGGAAGGGGTCCCTGCCCGTGGCAGGGGCTGGAGCTGGAGGAGCTTTAAGCTCCCTTCATCCCAACCCATTCCAGGATTCCAAGCAGCGTTGGGGATGGTGTTTCTGGGGAGTCACGCTCATGGCCACTGCCCCATGGATGCTTGCTCCAGGTCTGTCTCCTGCTGTCACACATCCATCCCTGGCTGCTGTACCTGACCCCCCTCCCCGCTCTGCCTCTCCATGCTCACATTTATATGGGAGTGTGATAAATTCCCTATTGATCCCTTCAGCTGCTCTGTACCTTGTGCCAAAGATGATTAAACAGCTCAATAGAGCCCGTGAGCTCCATGGCTCAATATGCTCCGTGCCTGGCTATTGACCCTCCAGCCCTGCCACACCAGGGATGAAACCCTGGGACACTGGGATGCGGGATCCAATCCGAGCCCGCAGCACCCCACACCCCAGTGGGGTGGGATGGGAGCAGCAAGTACAAGAGGAGCTGTGTCCACCTGGGAGTGCTGAGAACCGCTTCCCCTTGGGGAGGGAGGGAACGCATCCCTCTGGGCAGGCTCTGTGGGTCCCGAGCTCCACAGGGACAGGAGTGGAGCAGCTCCACACGTGCGGATGCAGGGAGATGATGAGGCTTCAGTTTCCTTTCTCAGGTCACAGCCATCAGGAGCCACAAACCAGCCTGCACCCGCGCTGCAGTGAAGCACCACTGACAGGCCCTGGGAGGGCCGCTTGGTTTGAAAGGGAAGGCAAAGAACAGAGGGGTTCTGAGCCCCAAATGCAGCTCCCGAACAGCCCGAGCCTTTGATGGGATCACGGAGCTTCCGCCTCAGAGCTCAGCTCAGTCTCCCCTCGGGCAGGTTCAAGCCATTCCCCTTGGCCTGGCCCTCCAGGCCCTTCCCAAAGCCCCTCTCCAGCTCTCCTGCAGCCCCCATCTCCCACAGACCCTCTCTGGGACCACAGGGGCACAACACCACGAGGGGGAACCCCAACAACAGCATCAGGGACTGGAACCCCCCAACCCGGCTCCTCCCAGAGCTTCCTGGATGCCCCTAAGCTCTAAGGCTCCAAGCCAAGGTGGCACCACGGGCATGGCACTGGGGTCTGAAGGTGTAAACCTGCTCCACTTCTCCCTTGGAAAGCCAGCATCCACCCTGCAGTGACTGCTGCACAGGGGCGATGGGTTTACTGAGCACCCCCTTTGCTGTGGGGGTGCCCTGGTTCCTGCTGCTCTGCCCCACGGGCTGGCACTGCAGGACCTGCCCCAGCAGCTCTGCCTGGGGCAAGGCACAGCCAGCAGAGATCAAGGGGAGCTGGGAAAGCTGCCAAGGGAGCTTCCAGGATCCATAAATCGGGTTCTGACGGGACCCAGCTCACGTGGGAACACTTCCAGCGGCCCATCTACGACCTGGGCCCTGTTCCATGCGGGATGCAGGACCCAAACCCCGCTGCAATTCCAACCTGGTTATTCCAGAGCCTCCCACCAGCGCTTGCTGATGCAAACATCACCCCGTGTGGTGTTACCCCCCCCCACCCTCCCCACAGCATCGGCAGTTACCCAGGAGCAGGGAGGGGAACAAATGGATGCGCCGAATTTCCTGGCAAAGGGAATCCAGACGTTGTGCTCCTGCAGCTGCAGCTAAAACGTGCCCACAGATGTCTGCTCTTTGCTGCTTCCCTGCCTCTAACTGGAGCCGTGAGCACTGTGCTCACGTTCTACAGGAGGGACGAGGCACGTGGGCTTGAGCATCCCAAAGCTCACAGAGCCATGGGATGGGTTGGGATGGGAGGGACCTCAAAGCTCATCTAAAGGCACGGGCAGGGACCCCTTCCATAGAGCAGCTTGCTCCAAGCCCCTGTGTGCAACCTGGCCTTGAGCACTGCCAGGGATGGGGCAGCCACAGCTTCTCTGGGCACCCTGTGCCAGCGCCTCAGCACCCTCCCAGGGAAGAGCTTCTGCCTCAGAGCTCCTCTCCGTCTCCCGTCCTTATGCAGCGCATTCAAACACCGGGATAATGAAAGCCCCCTTTCCACCGCGGATTCTCCCGTGGGGAACCTGCTGCCGCCCTCCCCGCGCCCCACACAAAGCCCTGCGCATCGATCCTGCCCCAGCAGCAACCGGGGCAGCCCCACGGCTGCAGGATCCCCCCAGCGCCCACGGTGTCAGCCCAGGTCAGGGGCTGTGAACCGGCCCCGCCACCAGCGCGGGCGGACAAGCTCTGCTGGGCACACACATGCTGGCCACAGGCCACAAGGTCCCGCAGGGGTCAAGCCAGGCCCTGAATGGCCACAAAGGCCCAGGGCTATGGGGTGAAGGGGGGGGGTCCCATAGGAAACCCCCAGCGCTGCAGGATGGGGGGGGGTGGCCGGAGCAGCGTTAATGGCTGCGGCCCCGAGGGCACGGCACGGAGCAGAGGAAGTGTAAGGGCAGAGGAAAGGGGACGCTTGGTAAAAGGCAGGTGGAGGGACGGGTAAAGGAGGGAGCGCGGGGAGCCCGTTCCATGTCAGCCACCGGAGCATCCCGCGGCGCTCAGGGGACATTGTGCGCACAAAGGGCCCCGGGCAGGGCCATGGGCGGAGGTGTTCGACCTCCTCCTCCGGACCTGCAGCCCTGGATTCAGCACTCATTGTCCTGGCACAGGGATCCGGCTTTGTTATCCCACAGGAGCACATCACCCCAGCATGGACACACGGATCCAGCTTTGTTATCCCACAGGAGCACATCACCCCAGCATGGACACACGGATCCGGCTTTGTTATCCCATAGGAGCACATCACCCCAGCATGGACACACGGATCCAGCTTTGTTATCCCATAGGAGCACATCACCCCAGCATGGACACACAGATCCAGCTTTGTTATCCCATAGGAGCACATCACCCCAGCATGGACACACGGATCCAGCTTTGTTATCCCATAGGAGCACATCACCCCAGCATGGACACAGGGATCCGGCTTTGTTATCCCATAGGAGCACATCACCCCAGCATGGACACACGGATCCAGCTTTGTTATCCCATAGGAGCACATCACCCCAGCATGGACACACGGATCCAGCTTTGTTATCCCATAGGAGCACATCACCCCAGCATGGACACACGGATCCAGCTTTGTTATCCCATAGGAGCACATCACCCCAGCATGGACACACGGATCCAGCTTTGTTATCCCATAGGAGCACATCACCCCAGCATGGACACACGGATCCAGCTTTGTTATCCCATAGGAGCACATCACCCCAGCATGGACACACGGATCCAGCTTTGTTATCCCATAGGAGCACATCACCCCAGCATGGACACACGGATCCAGCTTTGTTATCCCATAGGAGCACATCACCCCAGCATGGACACACGGATCCAGCTTTGTTATCCCAGCACTGGACACACGGATCCAGCTTTGTTATCCCATAGGAGCACATCACCCCAGCATGGACACACGGATCCAGCTTTGTTATCCCATAGGAGCACATCACCCCAGCATGGACACACGGATCCAGCTTTGTTATCCCATAGGAGCACATCACCCCAGCATGGACACACGGATCCAGCTTTGTTATCCCATAGGAGCACATCACCCCAGCATGGACACACGGATCCAGCTTTGTTATCCCATAGGAGCACATCACCCCCATGGACACACGGATGCTTTGACACAGGGATCACCCCAGCATGGACACCAGCTTTGTTATCCCATAGGAGCACATCACCCCAGCATGGACACACGGATCCAGCTTTGTTATCCCATAGGAGCACATCACCCCAGCATGGACACACGGATCCAGCTTTGTTATCCCATAGGAGCACATCACCCCAGCATGGACACACGGATCCAGCTTTGTTATCCCATAGGAGCACATCACCCATGGACAGCATGGACACACGGATCCAGCTTTGTTATCCCATAGGAGCACATCACCCCCATGGACACACGGATCCAGCTTTGTTATCCCATAGGAGCACATCACCCCAGCATGGACACACGGATCCAGCTTTGTTATCCCATAGGAGCACATCACCCCAGCATGGACACACGGATCCAGCTTTGTTATCCCATAGGAGCACATCACCCCAGCATGGACACACGGATCCAGCTTTGTTATCCCATAGGAGCACATCACCCCAGCATGGACACACGGATCCAGCTTTGTTATCCCATAGGAGCACATCACCCCAGCACATGGACACACGGATCATAGGAGGCTTTGTTATCCCATAGGAGCACATCACCCCAACACGGACACAGGGATCCAGCTTTGTTATCCCATAGGAGCACATCACCCCAGCATGGACACACGGATCCAGCTTTGTTATCCCATAGGAGCACATCACCCCAGCATGGACACACGGATCCAGCTTTGTTATCCCATAGGAGCACATCACCCCAGCATGGACACACGGATCCAGCTTTGTTATCCCATAGGAGCACACTACCCCAGCATGGACACACGGATCCAGCTTTGTTATCCCATAGGAGCACATCACCCCAACACGGACACAGGGATCCAAGCTTTGTTATCCCATAGGAGCACACTACCCCAGCATGGACACATGGATCTGCCTTTGCTATCCCACAGGAGTGGGAAGAGGGAACAGTCCCTGTCACTGGGATGTGACTGGCACAGGCGGGCCATCCAACGGGAGTGGGCAGCAGCCTGGGAAGGGAAGGGAAGGGATGGAAAGCACCGAGGTGGTACGGGATGCTCTGTGACCCCCATCCCGGCAGGGAAGTTCCCTGGAGCCTCTCCCTGCAGGGACTCCATCAGCGCCGGAGCTGCAGCTCATTCCCCCAGCTGCACGGGCACTCCAGGGGACGGACCCAACAGAGAGGGCAGTGTGCGCGTGCCAGCGCTGGTGCTGAGCCCGTGGTGCCCTGGTGCTGGGCTCACAGGGAGCTCTTTGTCCCTGCCAAAGTGTCTCAGCTCCCGGGAACTCACTTGGATGTCAGGGAAAGCAGGGCTGAGCACAAGGCAGCGATTGTGACCCACGTCGCAGCGGGGACTGGGGCCACAGCACGGAGAGGGGGCAGTGAATCAGCACCATCCTGCTCCTCATCCCATCTAACTGCCCCCTCTCCAGTCCGAAGCCATTATTCCTTGCGCCATCCCTACACACTGTGGTAGAAGCCCCTCTCCAGGTTTCCTGTAGCCCCTTTAGGCACTGGGAGCTGCTCCAAGGTCTCCCCTTCACACAGCAGAAGGAAATTCCTCTGCCCATAAAGCACAGGGGGTACCCTAGGGATGTGTTTCCAAGTGGAAATCATCATCCTGCAAAACCAGGAGCGTGTCCCAGTGCTCAGGGGCTGGGAATTCCACCCATGTCTCCACCTCAGTGTGAAAGATCAGCCTGGAATCCTTGCAGGATCCATTGTAGTCCAGAGGCCATGGAGCTGCTGCGAGGGCTGGAGCAGCTCTGCCCTGGAGCCAGGCTGAGAGAGCTGGGCTGGGGCAGCCTGGACAAGAGAAGGCTCCTGAAGGGGAGACCTGAGAGCAGCTCCAGTGCCTGAAGGGGCTGCAGGAAAGCTGGAGAGGGGCTTGGGACAAGGGATGTAGGGACAGGCCAAGGGGAATGGCTTGAACCTGCCCGAGGGGAGACTGAGCTGAGCTCTTAGGCAGAAGCTCTTCCCTGGGAGGGTGCTGAGGCGCTGGCACAGGGTGCCCAGAGAAGCTGTGGCTGCCCCATCCCTGGCAGTGCTCAAGGCCAGGTTGGACACAGGGGCTTGGAGCAAGCTGCTCTATGGAAGGGGTCCCTGCCTGTGGCAGGGGTTGGAGCTGGAGAAGCTTTAAGTTCCCTTCATCCCAACCCATCCCATGATTCCATGGGTCTCTCCATGCAGGCCCATGCTGCACGCTGCATGGGGCAGGAGGCTGCTGGTGGGTGTCAAAGCAGACCCAGGTCACTGCTTCCTGCTCCCCTGAAGGAGCTCCTGCAGCAAGAGGGACACAGGGACAGGGACACGGGGTGCAGGGACACAGGGACAGGGACACGGGGACACGGGGTGCAGGGAGCTGCCCTGCCCCGGCTCTGCAGAACAAGGGGCACCATGGGCAGGCGGTGGAACAGCACCCGCATTGAGCAGAGCCTGCTCCTGGCCAAGAGCAAAGCGCAGCCACCAAGGTCACGGTGCTGAGGAGCAGCAGGAGAAGGAGCTGTTGTCATGGCAGCGCATCCCTGGCAGCTCAGACCTGCTCCCTCTGCTCCTCCACTGCTGGTGGGGTTTGGCTCACAGGCAGCCCAGTGCCGCTGCAGGCTGCCCGCAGCCACCAGGGACCACCCGGAGCCACCAGGGACCATTCGGAGCCACCAGGGACCATTCGGAGCCACCAGGGACCACCCAGAGCCACCAGGGACCACCCGGAGCCACCAGGGACCATTCGGAGCCACCAGGAACCATCCTGAGCCACCAGGGACCATTCGGAGCCACCAGGGACCTTCCTGAGCCACCAGGGACCATCCTGAGCCACCAGGAACCATCCTGAGCCACCAGGGACCATCCTGAGCCACCAGGGACCATCCTGAGCCACCAGGGACCATCCTGAGCCACCAGGGACCATCCTGAGCCACCAGGAACCATCCTGAGCCACCAGGGACCATCCTGAGCCACCAGGGACCACCCGGAGCCACCAGGGACCATCCTGAGCCACCAGGAACCATCCTGAGCCACCAGGGACCATCCTGAGCCACCAGGAACCATCCTGAGCCACCAGGGACCACCCGGAGCCACCAGGGACCACCCGGAGCCACCAGGGACCATCCGGAGCCACCAGGGACCTTCCTGAGCCACCAGGGACCATCCTGAGCCACCAGGGACCATCCTGAGCCACCAGGGACCACCCGGAGCCACCAGGAACCATCCTGAGCCACCAGGGACCTTCCTGAGCCACCAGGGACCATCCTGAGCCACCAGGGACCATCCTGAGCCACCAGGGACCTTCCTGAGCCACCAGGGACCATCCTGAGCCACCAGGGACCATCCTGAGCCACCAGGGACCTTCCTGAGCCACCAGGGACCACCCGGAGCCACCAGGGACCTTCCTGAGCCACCAGGAACCATCCTGAGCCACCAGGGACCTTCCTGAGCCACCAGGGACCATCCGGAGCCACCAGGGACCACCCGGAGCCACCAGGAACCATCCTGAGCCACCAGGGACCACCCAGAGCCACCAGGAACCATCCTGAGCCACCAGGGACCTTCCTGAGCCACCAGGGACCACCCGGAGCCACCAGGGACCACCCAGAGCCACCAGGGACCTTCCTGAGCCACCAGGGACCACCCGGAGCCACCAGGGACCATCCTGAGCCACCAGGGACCATCCTGAGCCACCCTCCAGCCCCTGCTGCTTAAGCCCTGAGCAACCTGGTTTGGCCTCAGCTCTGACCCTGCCCTGAGCAGGAGGTTGGACACAGAGACCTCCTCAAGCCTCTTCCAACCCAAGGGATGCTGGAAGATGATAAATGCTGTAAGAACAGGACCCACAGGGAGTGCTCAGAGCTAGAACCCACCCATGGGCTGGGTGCACCCCCAGAGCGTGAGCAGCAGCTCAGGGAGGGGATCCTGCCCCTCTGCTGAAGGAAGGGGAGACCTGAGAGCAGCTCCAGTGCCTGAAGGGGCTGCAGGGAACCTGGAGAGGGGCTTGGGACAAGGGATGTAGGGCCAGGCCAAGGGGAATGGCTTGAACCTGCCCGAGGGGAGACTGAGCTGAGCTCTTAGGCAGAAGCTCTTCCCTGGGAGGGGGCTGAGTACATGGGAATCATGGAATGGTTTGGGTTGGGAGGGACCTTATCCATTGCCAGTGATCTGGAGCCATGAGGAGGGTCTGGGACACAGCTGCGAGGAGCAACGACTGCACCGCCTCATTTGCACCAGCTCTCCCCAGAGCTGTGCATCCAAGGCACCAAGAGCACCGGAGCCTCAACCGGCTCACGGGGACCAGCACCCACGGGGCGCCTTGGCCAGAGCAGATCCACCCCTGGCATCGTGGAGCTCTGATTCCCAGCCACGATGTCCATACAGGAGGTGACAGATGAGCAGAGCCCACACTGCGGAAGGGAACCGGCAGAGATGCAGCTAGACCAGGGGGATGCGTCCGCAGGGACAAAGGGAAACTCACTGGGGGGGAAACGGGAACAGAGGAACCACGAAGGGAATAAAGCAAGGGGTAAAGCACAGCTCAGCCTGCCAGGGAGCGAGCGGGGGCTTGTCCCAGCTCTGAGGGGCCCGGAGCTGGCACTCACCTGCCTCCAGCAGCAGCGTGACCGTGGGGCGGTCGTCGGCCAGCACGGCGTAGTGCAGGGCCGTGCAGCCCCTGAAGTTGGCCCTGATGTTGAGGCGGTTGCTGAAGTCGTCCTCCCGCGTCACGAGCACTGTGGGGAGGGCAGAGGAAGCTCAGCACGGCGGGGTGAAGGCTCAGCAGCACCCAAAGGGAGTCGCTGCGGCCCATCAGGACCCCATTGGGTTTCACTGGAGGCTTTTGTCCCCAGCCCGCTGAGCAGCAGCAGCAGAGGTGCAGGCAGGATGGGTTCCCTCAAGCCAGGGGGGCCTTCACAGAGCCAGGCAGGGGAGGAGGTGGTGGGAGAGCACTGCCCCAACCACAGCCTCTCCCACCTTCAGCATCACGTTGGGATCCAACACAAGTTATTAAGGAGACTACTTTGTTTGTCCCCTTTTCATGGAGCCATGGAATGGGTTGGGATGAAGGGACCTTAAAGCCCCTCCAGCTCCAGCCCCTGCCCCGGGCAGGGACCCCTTCCATAGAGCAGCTTGCTCCAAGCCCCTGTGTCCAACCTGGCCTTGAGCACTGCCAGGGATGGGGCAGCCACAGCTTCTCTGGGCACCCTGTGCCAGCGCCTCAGCACCCTCCCAGGGAAGAGCTTCTGCCTAAGAGCTCAGCTCAGTCTCCCCTCAGGCAGGTTAAAGCCATTCCCCTTGGCCTGTCCCTTCATCCCTTGTCCCAAGCCCCTCTCCAGCTTTCCTGCAGCCCCTTCAGGCACTGGAGCTGCTCTCAGGTCTCCCCTTCCCGCAGCAGAGGGGCAGGATCCCCTCCCTGAGCTGCTGCTCACACTCTGGGGGTTCACCCAGCGCATGGGGGGGGGGCTCTGGCTCTGAGCTCATGGGCTGCACAACGTTCAGAAGAGAACCCCGCTGCCAGGGTACCTGCTGCTGCCCAGCCCCGCACGATGAATGAATTCCCTGGCTCCTTCCCTTTCCTGCCTGTGCTCCCCCAGCACGGATGGATGGATAGATGGAGCTGGGGGGGGGAAGGATGTCTATTTATTTATTTGTCGTCATTTCCTACCCAGGGAGGAGCAGGATAATGAACTCCGTGCGTCAGGGAAGATGAATCTCAGCTACTAGGGAGCAGTGCGGTAAAGAGATTAAAGCGTTATTATTGCGGGGTTCGTTTCCCCCCATGGTCCCGGTGACAGCCCAGCCTCAGCTGTAAAAAATGTCTGGCAGGGAGATAATCATCAGCAACTCAATAAGGCGTCAGGGGGAGGCTCCGGCGCCATCCATCACCCCGAGCCTGGCAACCTCCCTTCCTGCCAGCCATATAAATGTCTCTAATATATTTGGGGAGAGCTTCGGAAGGGAAAATATTTATCCAGCACATATGTAAATAGGGGAAGAGAGGCAGAAAAGCAGGGGGAAAAGCGAGGGAAGGGAGCCCAGCACCAGGGCTGGGTGTGGGCTCCTTAAAGATGCAACTGAATTTATTCTTTTTAATAAAAGATGTCAAGGCGAGAATTAATGCAGCGCCCGCCTGAGCGGCCTCATCTTTCCTTCAGCCCCAAATATATAACGCTGAGAGAGGGAGGAAGGCAGAAACAATTCACTTTATGGGTGGATATCCCTGGTCTTAAATAAAGGCTGTGCCCGTTATGGATTGGCACTCCATTGTTCGGGCTTTAACGCCGCTTCATGCATCTCGGATGGGCCGCACGGAGGTGATGGATGCGGGGTCCATCCCCACGTGGAGCACATCAGATGGCTCACGGGGAGGGATGACAGCCCTGAGCTCCTACAGAGCAAACACCACCCTGGCCAAGCGGTCCCAAGGGATTCATCCTCCAAACTCGCCCTGTGCTGTGGGAGAGGCTTCAGACATGGCACCTCCGTTGGAGGTTCCAGAGCTCTGCATGGAGATGCCAATGGGGAATGTCACCGTGTGGTCACTGTGAGGGTGCTGAGGCGCTGACACAGGGTGCCCAGAGAAGCTGTGGCTGCCCCATCCCTGGCAGTGTTCAAGGGCAGGTTGGACGCAGGGGCTTGGAGCAAGCTGCTCTATGGAAGGGGTCCCTGCCCGTGGCAGGGGGTGGAGCTGGAGGAGATTTAAGCTCCCTTCATCCCAACCCATTCCAGGATTCCCTGATGATTCTATGACTTGACCCCACTCAGGTGTTTGCCTTCTCCCACCCAGGACCCATCTGAACATTGCTCAGCCACTGCTGGGCCTCGTGCTCCCATCTCCACTGCCTCCGCAGTGAGCACATCTCTGTGTGCTGACCTCCTGCCTCGGACTCTGAAGCCCCCCAGGTTGTCCAGTAGCTCCCTGTGGTTTGCAGAGGCACCATCACAGAATCAGGGAAGAGCTTCTGCCTAAGAGCTCAGCTCAGTCTCCCCTCGGGCAGGTTAAAGCCATTGAGTCCTGCCTGGGTCCCTGCCAGCCCAGGAGCAGGGAGCCTGGGCGCCAGCAGCATCCCTGCAGGACACAGCTGCTGCTTTTCCAGACATTCCCCCCCAGATTCCATCAATACCCAGGAGCCCAGGAAATGTAAGACCATTCATCATCCTGGAAAGGGGGAAAAGCCTGGCAAATCTCAACTGCCCTGAAGAAAAGAGCAGGGCTCCGAGCAAGCTGCTCTGGTGCAAGGTGTCCCTGCCACTCGCAGGCCTTTAGAGGTCTCTTCAACCCAAACCCTTCCATGGCTCCAGGTGTGCATCACCACCCCAGCAACGGGATAACGTTGGGCTGAGGCTGGAATGGAGCCGTCAGCCAGGAGAAATGCTGCTGAGGTGAAATGTCACTGCAGGGAACTTCCCTGCCCTCACGGAAACACTCCCAGGGCTGGAAGGCACCACCGATGCCTGCCCAAGCCAGCAGCACTGACTGCACCCAGGTAACCACCCAGCTACAGCCCAACTGGGCAGGACTGGAGTCACTATCAGTTTATAAGAGCTGGAGCCAGGCTTGGGGGGGATACCTGCCCTGGAGCCTCCTCCAGCAAGTGGCTGCATGCGGTCGATGGGATGATCCCTATCCACAACCCCATGGGATGCGCTGGCTACAGGGAAGCAGGTTATCTCCAGGATGCTGAAGGAGTGCTTCTCGTACACACCTACACCATGTTTCCTTTCCCCTTCATACACTCACCCCTGTGCCATCAGGTCCTCCGCTCTAAACTGAAGCTGAAGCTCTAAACCCACCCAATCCAGGTCAAATTCCCACTTTAAAGCCAGGAACTCGGGGAGCTGGGAAGCAAACACAGGTGGCTGCGCCCATCCCATGTTACCTTCCAAAGAGTGGAGGCCTTTCTCCTTGGCAGTCTCATAGACGCTGCTGAAGTCATCTCCAAGGTTTGGATCTGCATTGGCTGCCAGCAGGATCTTCACCACGCTGTTGGGAATGAGACAGAAAGGAGGAGTAGAGCAGGAGCAGGCAGGCAGAGCTCAGCCATCCCGCCTCAGCCATTCCCAGCTAGGGAAGAGGAACCAGGAACCACGACTGAACACTGCAGTGCCACCAGAGCAGCACATCCTGAAAGCCATCAGACGTGGGGCAGGCACTGGAGGGCTCACAGCCCTCACCAAGACCTGCCCAGCGCGTGCCCTTGGTGGGAATCGCATCCCCAGCCCACCATGGGAATCCGTTCTCATCCCACAGGAGTGGATCAGCAGTGGAAGCTGTCCCCAGGGCAGGAAAAGCACAGCTGGAGCAGGATCGTGGCTCCAAGCACATCCCTGGGTCTGCAGGATGGAAGATGCTTGCAATGCTCTTCAGGCTAAGGGAAGCAAAGCCACATCCTGCTGCTTCTGGGACACCACCAGCTCAGCACCTAAGGAAAGGAGCCATCCCACCAAGGCTATAGGACTTCAATAGGACTTCAGGATGAAGCACAACCAGAGGCAGGGGCTGGAAGGGACCTATTTGCTCCCCAGGTTTCCACCCTCCAGTTTAGAGCATTTGGCCTTCTACACAGAATCCCAAATGGGGTGGGATGAAGGGACCTTAAAGCCGATCCAGTCCCAACCCCTGCCATGGGCAGGGACCCCTTCCATAGAGCAGCTTGCTCCAAGCCCCTGTGTCCAACCTGGCCTTGAGCACTGCCAGGGATGGGGCAGCCACAGCTTCTCTGGGCACCCTGTGCCAGCACCTCAGCACCCTCCCAGGGAAGAGCTTCTGCCTCAGAGCTCAGCTCTCCCCTCACAATCAACCCCAAGGGCATTCATCCATGGGGTTGTGCCTTTGAGGGCTGCAGGGAGTTCAGGCAAATCCCCCCTGTGGGCTGCAGGCAATTCAAACACAATCATTCCCGGGACATCCCGATCCTCTGCAGCCAGCAGCACCCAGAGCTGCCAAAGGACATTTACCCTCCCCACCCAGAGCTCACAGCACAGTTTCCTACAGGGCAGGGCTGGAGGCACCCTCCCTGCGAGTGGTCACACCCCATGGAGCCGAGGCCTCAGTGCCATGGGGCAGTGCTGGGAATGGTGGCACTGGATGCTCCTGGAGCTCTTGAGCTCCAGCCCCACCAGGCTGCAGCAGGCCGGGCTCTTTGGGCTGCACTCTCCCACCTCCATTCCCAGCCCAAGCACTCATCAGGAATCAGGTTTCTCACCGCTTGTGGAAGCAGCTCGAGGCCACCTGAACTCTTCATTCCTCCCCATGACAACCAGACAGCGAGGGGCTGGGGAGCATCCATCAGGGGTGACAGGGCTCACGGGCTGACAGCCACTGATGGACACGGCTCTGCAGGCTCTGGCCTGTCAACTCCCATTACAAGGGCACTGCAGCTCCTCTCCCCTCGGTCCCCAAGTGCATCCGTGCAATCAAAGGGCCTTGGGTTGAATAAGGTACAAAGAACCCGACAGGTTCCCGTTATCCACAGGGATGAAGGTGCCCTTGTGCCACTGTGCTGGGCGCTGCTCAGGGCACCCCTGGAACATGGGCTCAGGTTGGGTCCTGCTGCACAGCAAAGCTGTGGCCGGGCTGGAGAGGGGCCAGAGAAGGGCCTCAAAGATGCTCCAAGGGCTGGGCAGCAGTGAGGAAAGGCTGAGAGAGCTGGGACTGCTCAGCTGGAGAAGAGAAGGTGCAGGGAGACCTGATCCATGTGCCAGGAGGTAAAGGGGGCTGCAGGGAAGATGGAGGCTCCCTTTGGACAAGGAGTCCCATGGGAGAGCCCAGGGGCGATGGGCACAAGTTACTGCTGGGAGATTCCCACTGGGAACAAGCAGCCACTGGAATAATGTCCCCGGGGCAGTGGTGACTCCCCAGGGCTGGACACTGTTAAGATGGGGCTGCACAGGGTGCTGGGCATCCAGTGTGGGTCAGGCTGTGCCTGGAGAGGTTGGAGCAGGTGAGCCCTGAGGCTCCTTCCCTTGGGATTGCAGGGTTCAGAGCGATGATGGATGGTGTCAGAACTGCTCCACTCCACTTTCCTGCCCAGGGATCTGGAATGATTCCGCAGCTCTCAGGACCAAGGGAGGCTCAAGTTTAGAAAGCACAGACCCCAGCTCTGTTCCAGGAGCCCTGCTCCAGGCTGTGATCCAGCCCTAGGCCCAGGGGGGACTCAGGGCTCTCAGCCAGCCTCTGTCTCCAAGCACCCTTCAATCTCATCTGCAGCTCAGGGCCCTGCTGTCCCCCCAGGCACTCCTGCACCACCGCTATCGATCCCACCCGGCAATTTGCAGGTAATGGGACATTGAAGCAAATTGGCCTTTAGGAAAGGCAGCAGCAGATCCAGACAGAGTGACCGAGCAGTGGGAGGGCTGGCAATGTCACTGCAGTGAGCTGGGGGGAGACTGAGCTGAGCTCTTAGGCAGAAGCTCTTCCCTGCGAGGGTGCTGAGGCGCTGGGCTGGGATGCTGGGTTGGAATGAAGAGACCCAGCCTGGGTCCCTTCCTCCCAAGCGATCCCATGGCTCTATGGAGATAGCCTGCTTCCCAGCTGGAAACCACGTTCCCCACCTCAGCTCTCTGGCAGGTAACACCATGGTCCCTATGGGCATCCAGGTGTTCCTCCAGCTGAGCTCGGAAAGGGGTGAGGAAGCCCACAGGGCACCGATGCGTGCTCCCAACAGAGGAGCTGGGACTGCCCCAGTTACCACGGCATTGCCCATAGACAGAAACCAGCTCCACACCGGTCACCCTTCACCGGGAGTGCCAGGACACCCACTGGACCCTCACCATGCACGAGGCACTGCTGCTGCTGACACAAACCATGCACACAGCACCTCCAAAGCACCGCGCCGAGGCGGGCACGGTGGAGGCACAGGTCCCAGGGATCCACACTGAGCTGCTCCCTAAGCTCTGCCCTGGGAGGGTGCTGAGGCGCTGGCACAGGGTGCCCAGAGAAGCTGTGGCTGCCCCATCCCTGGCAGCGTTCAAGGCCAGGTTGGACACAGGGGCTTGGAGCAAGCTGCTCCATGGAAGGGGTCCCTGCCCGTGGCAGGGGTTGGGGCTGGATGGGCTTTAAGGTCCCTTCAACCCAACCCGCTCTGGGGTGGTGTGGTTAATGCCTCGCCGTGTTTGGGTGCAGGACTTGATAAGGGGAAGGGAATGAGCTTTGTTTCAGTGTAAAAAGCAGTGACAGATCCCAAGTGCCCCGGGGCACAGGGGACTTCATCCTGCAGCTGATGGCAAGTGACAGCAGCCGTTAATGCAGGGCCTCCACAATTGAATTAAACATATGGACTGGAGCTGCCTAATTGGGAGAGTGAGAGCTGGGCACATGGACAAACATCAGCGAGCTGAAGGCCAGGGCCCAGACTCCTCCAGGGGCACTGCAGACACTGGGAACACTCATTGGAGACAACCTCCCTGGGCAACCCATTCCAGTGCCTCAGCACCCTCACAGGAAAGAATTTCCTCCTTAGATCCAATCTAAACTTCCCCTGTTTCACTTTGAACCCATCACCCCTTGTCCTATCACTGCAGTCCCTAATGAAGAGTCCCTCCCCAGCATCCTTGTAGCCCCCTTCACACACTGGAAGCTGCTCTGAGGTCTCCACACAGCTTCTCTTCTCCAGGCTCAACAGCCCCAGTGTTCTCAGCCTGGCTCCATACAGGAGCTGCTCCAGTCCCTGATCATCCTCATGGCCTCCTCTGGACTTGTTCCAACAGTTCCATGTCCTTTTTATGCTGAGAACCCCAGAACTGCACACAATGCTCCAGGTGAGGTCTCACAAGAGCAGAGCAGAGGGGCAGGATCACCTCCTTGGACCTGCTGGTCACGCTCCTTTGGATGCAGCCCAGGATATGGTTGCTTTCTGGGCTAAGGGATGCTCCATAGGGTGTGCTCCAGCTCAATGCGTTCCCCAGCCAGCAGCAAGACCCCACTGGAGACATCCCAAAGCTAGGAATGGTTTGCAGGGACAAACCCACCTATCAGCAGAGCTGTTACACCAGGGGTGAGCCTGGCATTGAGGTCTGCCTCCATCAAGTGTCCACTCTCCCACTACATCACTGGATACAGCAGGATATCCACTGCATCCTACCAAGCTTCAGGTATCCAGTTTGGGATCCACAGGGACCTGGACAGGCTGAGAGAGGTGGGCTGGGGCAGCCTGGACAAGAGAAGGCTCCTGAAGGGGAGACCTGAGAGCAGCTCCAGTGCCTGAAGGGGCTGCAGGAAAGCTGGAGAGGGGCTTGGGACAAGGGATGTAGGGCCAGGCCAAGGGGAATGGCTTGAACCTGCCCGAGGGGAGACTGAGCTGAGCTCTTAGGCAGAAGCTCTTCCCTGGGAGGGTGCTGAGGCGCTGGCACAGGGTGCCCAGAGAAGCTGTGGCTGCCCCATCCCTGGCAGTGCTCGAGGCCAGGTTGGACACAGGGGCTTGGAGCAAGCTGCTCTATGGAAGGGGTCCCTGCCTGTGGCAGGGGTTGGGAATGGAGGAGCTTTGAGCTCCCTTCATTGCAAACCATTCCATGATCCTGTGACTTTTAAATTTTCCCTTTTAGTTCCCAATTCAAGTCAGGTTTCATCCAAAACATGGGAAAAATCAACCCCGTTTGCCCAACACAACCAAAACCTGCTTTTTCTTCCCAACTAAGACCCCGCATCGCTCCCACTCTGCCCATGCACAGGAAGGGACCAGCCCGGCTGTGCCTCTTGGCGCCCCGGTGCTCCCAGCAGCGTCCGTACCCGCTCCGAGCCTGCCTTCAGCTCCTCATCACCCCCCAGCAGCCTCTCCCTGCCTCCCTCAGGCCCGTTCTGCTCCGCCGCTCGCTCGGAATGGTCCGCAGCCGTCACAGCCCAGTGCTGAGCATTGTGCAGAGCCCGAGGGGGGAGGCTCCGGAGCCCGGCCCGCGGCGGGCGAGCAAACAACGGGGCCCGGTGCTGCTGGGACATCAAAGTTAAAGCAAGAACCCCGAGCCCCCTCCTCCGTGCACGCCTTAAGGAGCATCCCGAGGGGGTCAGGACTTTGGGCTTGTCACGGGAGCCATCAAAGCCCGCACCACACACGAACTGGGCGCATGGATCGGAGCGGCATCGCCCGAGAGCGGATATCCCGCCTTTGTGCGCCGCTTTAATCCCGTGTTTTCCCAAGTCATTTGGGCTTCTTCTTGCTTATGAACTTGTGACTAAGTAAAGCAGCGCCGAGAGGGTGGCACATCAAAGCGCAGCCCCCGTCGGTGCCGCAAGGCCACAATTGGATTTGGCTTTCGCCGCCGGGTTTGTTTGCTGCCCCTCTAAACACAAAACCGCCTCTAATTGAATTTAGTTGTAGGCTGAATGCGTTGCCCAGTGCCCCGCAGAGGCACCAGCATGGGAACGCAGCAGGCAGGACGAGCCCCAGGAGCACGGAGGGGAGGGACACGGAGGCAGCTCCTATGGGAGCTTCCACACAGACATCCCAAGGCTGGGGGATGCTGCTGTGGAACGGCGCTGCCTGCTCAGCAGCCACCTGAGCGCCTCACGGTGAGGAGCTCCCCCAGGTTCAGCCCAAGAGCGCATCCCAGAGCAGCCCCAGCTGCACGAAGCTCCCTGCGGAGCTCACCCAGGGAGAGCTGGAGCAGCCTGCAGGTGATGGGGATGCTGAGGTAAGGTGGAACCTACCTGGAGTTCCTGCTGATGGCTGCCACCATGAGCGCCGTCCAGCCCAGCCTGTGCCTCGCGTTCACGTCCGCGCCGTCCACCAGCAGCCTGGGTGCAAGAGGGACACGGTCAGGAGAGGACACAGAGAAACCAGCCCGAGATCATGGGTGCAATCAGGAACCTGCTCCAGGGCAGCGGAGAAAACCAACATGGGAAGGGGATTCAACCCCTCCTCATCATCACATCATCAGGGAATGCTTTGGGTTGAAGGGAGCCTAAAGCTCCTCCAGCTCCAACCCCTGCCACGGGCAGGGACCCCTTCCATAGAGCAGCTTGCTCCAAGCCCCTGTGTCCAACCTGGCCTTGAGCACTGCCAGGGATGGGGCAGCCACAGCTTCTCTGGGCACCCTGTGCCAGCGCCTCAGCACCCTCCCAGGGAAGAGCTTCTGCCTTATCTCCAGCCTGAACTTCCCCTGTTTCAGTTTGAACCCATCACCCCTTGTCCTATCACAGCATCCCCGGAGCCCCCTTCACACACTGGAAGCTGCTCTGAGGTCCCCACGCAGCTTCTCTTCTCCAGGCTCAACAGCCCCAATGTTCTCAGCCTGGCTCCATATTCCCAACCTTTGCATCCATTCCCTAACCCCTTCCTGACCCCCTGAGGGGACTGGAGCTGGATGGGCTTTAAGCTCCCTTCATCCCAGACCATCCTCTGACCTCCCTCTATGATCTCCAGCACCACCACAAGGTTTATGTTCTATTCACCAGGGTTACAATTAAAAGTGTATGGAGAATGAACTATTTGGCAGGGAAACAGGAGCTCCTGGCTCCTGGCTCCAGAGGAATTTGATCCTCCATGGCAGCAGAAGAGGCTTCCATGCAGGATCCTTACACCCATCTGCACATCCCCAGCTCCAGGCAGGCTGGACGTGGCTCCACCAGGATGCATCCTGCTGCTGCCTCCTTCTCCCACCTGCAAGCAGATGCTCGGAGCTCTGCTGCCCAGGAGCACCCCCAAACCGTGGCATCTCTGGGAGGGTGGGATCCGGCTGGATGCCCGGGTGATGGCAGATTGCTATCTGCACAGAGCAGCTCCCGTTGCAGCGCCTCGGCTCCACGGCCACAGGTCACAGCCATCACCTGCTGCTGCGCCCAGGGCCGGTGCTGCAGGGGGAAATCCACACCAGGCTCCATCTGTGCACCATGTGCTGCCCGGAAAGGGGCTCCTTCGCCTGGGAAAGGAGCCACTGAAGGGGTAAGAGGCAGCCCCGGCTCCCCCACACCTAGAGCTGCACCAGAGTGAGCCCAGCAAGAGACGGGGGACACCTCCCCTGAGCCATTCCCCTTCGCCTGCCCCATTGTCCCAAGCCCCTCTCCAGCTTTCCTGCAGCCCCTTTAGGCACTGGAGCTGCTCTGAGGGCTCCCCTTCAGGAGCCTTCTCTTCTGCAGGCTGAACTGGCTGAGCTTTAAGGTCCCTTCCAGCCCAAACCGTTCTGTGAGTGTGTGATTCCCTGATGCTGGAGTTCTGCTGCAGGACTCAATTACAGATCCTGCCATTCATCCCATAGCTTTCCATAGAGGAATCTAGATCGTTACAAGCACCAAGAAGGCCGCAGGATGCAGCCCAGTGCAGGAGTTACCCGTGTCACATCACCAGCATCCCCACACTGATGCTGCAGTCGGTGTTCAACTCGCTGCAGGATGCAGCTCTACAGCATCCCTGGACAAGTGAACCCGCTGTTACCACGCAGGTCCTGCTCCTGCTTCAGTGCTATGGCAGTGGGTAAGTGACAGCCACGCTCACATCCCAGCAGCCGGGTTTGGCAGCAGGAACAGGCTGGGATGCAATGGAATAACCCCTTGCTCAGTGCCTGGGGTGCAGCCACATTGCAACCAAACGCAGGGCAGCCGCTCTGGGCTCCGAAGGAGGCTCTCAGGTGTCTGCAGCTCTGGTTGCAGTGGGGTTTGGGCTGCAGCTCCTCTGCTGCTCCACAAAACACCTCTTTTAAAGAGGCTTAGGGGAAAAAGCCCACCTGCTTTTCCAGAAAACACTGGTTTTAGGGACTGAGGGCAGAAAGCTGGCCTGCTTCTTTAGGAAACACCTCTTCTAAAGGGTTTCAGAGCAGAAAGTTCATTTACTTCTCTAGAAAACACCTTTCTGAAAGGGTTTTAGGGCACAAAGCACATCTGGTTCTCCAGAACACACTGTACTTTAGAGTTCAGGGCACAAAGCACATCTGGTTCTCCAGAACACACTGTACTTTAGAGTTCAGGGCACAAAGCTCATCCGGCTCTCCAGAACACACTGTACTTTAGAGTTCAGGGCACAAAGCACATCTGGTTCTCCAGAACACACTGTAGAGTTCAGGGCACAAAGCACATCTGGTTCTCCAGAACACACTGTAGAGTTCAGGGCACAAAGCACATCTGGCTCTCCAGAACACACTGTACTTTAGAGTTCAGGGCACAAAGCACATCTGGTTCTCCAGAACACACTGTACTTTAGAGTTCAGGGCACAAAGCACATCTGGTTCTCCAGAACACACTGTACTTTAGAGTTCAGGGCACAAAGCACATCTGGTTCTCCAGAACACACTGTACTTTAGAGTTCAGGGCACAAAGCTCATCTGGTTCTCCAGAACACACTGTACTTTAGAGTTCAGGGCACAAAGCACATCTGGTTCTCCAGAACACACTGTACTTTAGAGTTCAGGGCACAAAGCTCATCTGGTTCTCCAGAACACACTGTACTTTAGAGTTCAGGGCACAAAGCACATCTGGTTCTCCAGAACACACTGTAGAGTTCAGGGCACAAAGCACATCTGGTTCTCCAGAACACACTGTACTTTAGAGTTCAGGGCACAAAGCACATCTGGTTCTCCAGAACACACTGTACTTTAGAGTTCAGGGCACAAAGCACATCTGGTTCTCCAGAACACACTGTACTTTAGAGTTCAGGGCACAAAGCTCATCTGGTTCTCCAGAACACACTGTACTTTAGAGTTCAGGGCACAAAGCACATCTGGTTCTCCAGAACACACTGTAGAGTTCAGGGCACAAAGCACATCTGGTTCTCCAGAACACACTGTACTTTAGAGTTCAGGGCACAAAGCACATCTGGTTCTCCAGAACACACTGTAGAGTTCAGGGCACAAAGCACATCTGGTTCTCCAGAACACACTGTACTTTAGAGTTCAGGGCACAAAGCACATCTGGTTCTCCAGAACACACTGTACTTTAGAGTTCAGGGCACAAAGCACATCTGGTTCTCCAGAACACACTGTACTTTAGAGTTCAGGGCACAAAGCACATCTGGTTCTCCAGAACACACTGTACTTTAGAGTTCAGGGCACAAAGCTCATCCGGCTCTCCAGAACACACTGTACTTTAGAGTTCAGGGCACAAAGCACATCTGGTTCTCCAGAACACACTGTAGAGTTCAGGGCACAAAGCACATCTGGCTCTCCAGAACACACTGTACTTTAGAGTTCAGGGCACAAAGCACATCTGGCTCTCCAGAACACACTGTACTTTAGAGTTCAGGGCACAAAGCACATCCGGTTCTCCAGAACACACTGTACTTTAGAGTTCAGGGCACAAAGCACATCCGGTTCTCCAGAACACACTGTACTTTAGAGTTCAGGGCACAAAGCACATCTGGTTCTCCAGAACACACTGTACTTTAGAGTTCAGGGCACAAAGCACATCTGGTTCTCCAGAACACACTGTACTTTAGAGTTCAGGGCACAAAGCTCATCCGGCTCTCCAGAACACACTGTACTTTAGAGTTCAGGGCACAAAGCTCATCCGGCTCTCCAGAACACACTGTACTTTAGAGTTCAGGGCACAAAGCTCATCCGGCTCTCCCCAAAACACCTCTTTTAAAGGTTTTTACCCCAGAAAGCTCGCCTGCTCCCCCTGCAAAGTTATTTTCTAGGGTTATAGAATCACAGAATGGTTTGGGTTGGAAAGGACCTTAAGATCACCCAGTTCTAACCTGCTGCCGTGGGCAGGGACACCTCACACTAAACCATGGCACCCAACCTGGTCTCTGGGGCCAGAAAGCTGCTGTGCTTCCCCAAAGCCCTTTTGCACGGGTTTGATGGCACAAAGCTCAGCCGCTTCTCCCCGAACCCCTTGGTTTAGGGTTTTCAGGCAGAAAGTCCATCGGGCCCCCCACGGGAAGAGCTCTTCCCAATGGCTTCCTACCACTGAGGGCGCCTGGGGGCCCGCTGCGGCCCCAGCTCAGGCAGCGCCCGGTGATGCCATCCCCCCCAGCACCCAGCTCAGAGCATCACCGCCTGCTCGGAGCACCCAGGTCTTTGTGGCCTGCTCCCGCTGGGAGCCCTTTGATCCCGGGGCAGGCCGGGCTGGCAGATGGGCCCCGTTCCCCCTCCGTGGGCAGGTTCTGGCTGAGCGCCTCGCTGACACGGGGCCCAGGGCCATGTTTGACTTTGTGCTCAGCGCCTCCCTCCTGCCAGCTGCGGGACCGGGGGCTGCAAACTTGAACTTAGCCCCCCCCAACAATGGGTGCTCCGGGTGAGGGCAAGGGAAAAGGGGGGGGGACACCCCTCGGGATGTGCCCTTTGCACCAGCGGGAGGATGGAACCATCCCAAGGCAACGACGGCTCCGGACATGAAAGCACAAGGAGAGGGGAAGGAGCAGAGGGAGAACGTGGAGCTGCTGCAAGGGCTCCGATGCGGGTGCTGGCTCCCGACTGCTCCTCAAGCACCCGTGGTCACCCCTGGGAACACACACGAGCCCACAAGCGCTGCTGCAGGGACGGAAGGGACAAGCAGAGGAGCAGTGTTAGGTCCCAAGGTGTCCCTAAAGCACACAGAACCAACAGGCCATGAGGAGAGGGGATGGCCAAGGAGAAGCGCCTGGAAGGGGATGCTCAGAGCCCAAGGGAAGCCCTCAGAAATCCAGGTTGCAGGAAGGAAACATCCTGGATGAGAGCGGGGCTGTCTGAGGGGGGAGAAGCACAGAAAGGGAGAACCCAGGTGATGGGGACGCAGAGACACAGGCATGGGGAGATGCCAAACTCCATCCCACGTCCAGAGCCTGGAGATGCCTCAGCTCTAGGAGAAGGCTTTGCTTTTCCAAATAGGCTGAAAGAATGGCATCACGGAATCCTGGAATGGGTTGGGGTGAAGGGAGCTTAAAGCTCATCTAAAGCCACAGGCAGGGACCTGTTCCATAGAGCAGCTTGCTCCAAGCCCCTGTGTCCAACCTGGCCTTGAACACTGCCAGGGATGGGGCAGCCACAGCTTCTCTGGGCACCCTGTGCCAGCGCCTCAGCACCCTCCCAGGGAAGAGCTTCTGCCTAAGAGCTCATCTCAGTCTCCCCTCGGGCAGGTTCAAGCCATTCCCCTTGGCCTGTCCCTTCATCCCTTGTCCCAAGCCCCTCTCCAGCTTTCCTGCAGCCCCTTCAGGCACTGGAGCTGCTCTAAGGGCTCCCCTTCAGGAGCCTTCTCTTCTCCAGGCTGAACTGGATGAGCTCCAACCCAAAGCACTCCATAACTGGATGGCTCACACTGCACTGGGGGCCTCTCCATGCCCTGCTGCCTCAGGTGTGCTCAGAGCAGAAAGGATCAGCCCCTTCCACAAGAGCCTCCTTGCTCCCCAGCCCGCATCACCACCAGTGAGCAGCGCACCCAGGCTGGGACCCTTCAGCTCCTCTCCCACAGCCCCAGGGCTGATGTGCCAGGAGCAGGCCAACCCCATGGCACAGTGCATGGGACAGAGGCACTTCCAGAGTGGAACTGTGTGCATCACGTGCTCCGGAGCACAGCTCACACCAGCATGCCTGCAACTGATCCCAACGGGAACGCTGTGGGGAGTGAACACAGCAGTGGGAGCAAACCTCTCTGTGCCAGCAATGGGAGACGGTATCTCCCAGTGGAATGAAGCAGGGGGCTCTGAGGGTCCAGATCACGCTGCTCCTCGCTGGGAAGAGCAGCCTGATGCTCCTGTTGGGATCAGGACCTCCCGTCAGGTGGAACCGCACCTCTGGTGCTGCAACGCGAGGGAGAAGCTTCAGAGAGAGCAGCAGGAGCTGACGTGGAGCTTCCTGCCCCCTCCATGGCTGCCTGGATCCCCTGGGAGCTCCTGGGCACCTCCACATCCCATCAGCAGGCGGATCTGGGCTGGTGCCTGCTGCTGGGAATGAGGCTGCCGGGAGCTGGGCCACAGGCTCCGTGTTTCCATGAGTCACTGCCCTGAGTGCTCAGAACACTGCTCCATCACCCTCAGGCAGGAGGAAGCTCTGCTCTGAGCCTGCTCTTTGGTGGGTGCTTGGTAAGGCGCCAGGCTGGACCACGGAGCATCACTGTTAAGAGGAACACAGGGGGATTGAGGCAGTTGTTCTCCCTGGCTCTGCTTCTTCCTTCGCTTCCAAACACGTGGAATCACTGAGGTTGAGAGGAATTAAACTGTCGACATTCGTTCGGTGTTACCATCTGTACAGGCTGATGGTGGGGAGGGTCTGAAGGGAAGAGCTGGTTTGCTCCAAAGGCAATGGTCACACAAGCTCATAGAATCCAAGACTGGTTTGGGATGAAGGGACCTTAAAGCTCCTCCAGTCCCAACCCCTGCCACGGGCAGGGACCCCTTCCACAGAGCAGCTTGCTCCAAGCCCCTGTGTCCAACCCGGCCTTGGGCACAGCCAGGGATGGGAACCCCCAAGTCCTTCTCCTCAGGCTCCATCCCATCTCTCCCAGCCTGTGTTTGTGCTGGGATTGCCCCAGCCCAAGGGCAGGACCTTGCCCTTGGTCTGGTTGAGCTCCATGAGGCTCCCATGGGCATCCCAGGGGTGATTCCACAGGGGGATCTTTAGGGGACCTCATCTCTTCCAAGAGAGAGACCACAGCTCTTTGGGATGAGGGCCACAGTTCTCAAAGCTCTTCCCTTCCCTGCTTCCAGCACAGCCTCTGCTTCCTGCAGCCTCTCTCTACCCTCTTCTCCCTCCCCAGATAAACCCATCTATGACTTAACTGATGGCCTGGAAGTCTGGGTACCTCACAGCACCCTCTCCCACGGGTCCATCTCCTGCCCTCAGACCAAAAGCTTCCATTTCCTCCTCACTGTAAGGCATAAAGGGGCCGTGGGGAGGCGGCGGCTGGACGAGGCCCTTGATGAAGTCCAGCTGCCCAGCTCCTGCAGCAGGAAAGCCAAGGGAGTGCCCAGCAGCAGACGGGGAGAGCACGGGAGCAGGCTCTGGCAGTGACAGCCAGGAGGTGGCTGCTTCCCATCATCAGCGAGGGGAGGGGATGCAGAGGTGAACAGCATCGATAAGCACGAGAGCAGCGGCCCGGCCGCGCTCGGCTCTGCTGGCCTGGCCTCAGGACACGGGTGCTGACAGCACACACTGAACCTCTCCATCCCGCTGCGGGGCCTGAGCATGCGAGAGCTCGGCCCTGCAGCCTCTGTGGTATCCCATCAGGGCTTAAAGCATGGCACAGAGCTGAGCTGAGCCTAAAAGCACACAGAACACCACCACCGGGGCAGCCTCCCCTCTCCTTTGTGCACGGGGGCTGGAAGCAGGGACAGCAGCTTTGGGAGGATGGGTTGGGAATGGGGGGGGCGCTGCCTGCTCCTGGGTGCAGCCCCAGCACCGAGCTCAGCGCCAGGCTCCTGCCCTGCCAGGCACCAGCGCGGGCAGTGGGAAAGCCAAGCACCCTCAAGGAAGGGCACTGGTGCCTCCCGTGGCAGCTCTGCAGCAGCTGTGGTGTTCCTGGGCTCGGGAAGCTGGTGGGGAAGAGGAATGCAGCAGGGAGAGGCAGCAGGAAAGGGACAGGGGTGCTGCGTGGGAGGCAGCTCCCCATGGAGCAGGACTGGGAGGGAGTCACGGGATGGGCTGGGATGAAGGGAGCTTAAAGCTCATCCAAAGCCACAGGCAGGGACACCTCACACTGGAGCAGCTTGCTCCAAGCCCCTGTGTCCAACCTGGTCTTGAGCACTGCCAGGGATGGGGCAGCCCCAGCTTCTCTGGGCACCCTGTGCCATGGCCACGGGGATCCAAGCTGGAGAGCTGAGTGCTCCAAGGGCTGCAGGAGCAGCTCCCACTGCTCCATCCCTTGGGATACCTGCTTGGACCACCTGTGAGCCACGGCAGGCACGAAGGACGAGGTCACCCTAGGCAAGTGCTGACAGAGCTCGGGGGCCTTCCCAGCCCGGGGCAGCAGCAGCATCCCACCAATCCTGCTCACCTGCTGACCTCCGGAACGTTGTTGAACCTGGCGGCTTCCAGCAGAGCATCTTCTGGAAAGGGAGAAAGAATGGGAAGTGAGTTCCCAGGGACCAGCCCCACAGCCCCCAGAGAAGCTGGGGCTGCCCCATCCCTGGCAGCGCTCAAGGCCAGGTTGGACACAGGGGCTTGGAGCAAGCTGCTCTATGGAAGGGGTCCCTGCTCATGGCAGGGGGCTGGCAATGGAGGAGCTTTAAGGTCCCTTCATCCCAACCCGTTCCATGATTCCGTGCTCAGCAGACACAGCAGCCCCCTGCCCACTGCATCCTAACAGGAGAGCTCCCCCAGGAGCACGATGGACCCAGGGATGTGAACGGCTCCTTCCTGGTCTCTCCCATATCCCCAGGGACACCTCCCCTTACACTGGGGGTGCTGCCGTTCTCTGCCTCTGAAGGTGCCACGGCACGGGCCTGGAAATGGCTGGAGCAGAGGGGGAAGGTCCTGCTGGGACACACAGGGATGAGCCAGGGCAGGCTCCAGCAAGGGCCCAAGTGACTCCCAACGGGAGGAACAGAGCAAACCCAGCAGCCACAGCCTCACCCCCACGGAGCTGCTGCCATGGGCCCGCAATGACACCTCCTGGCTGCCGAGGGTAAGGGCAGCACCCAGAGGTGGGACCAGCAGAGCCCTGCTGGGGCATGGGGGTGCGGGGACATCCCCCCAGGGGCCCAGCCCTCGGCTGCTTCCTGCTCCTTTCCCTTCTCCCGGTCCTTCCCAGCCTCTGCCTTGTGTCTTTAAGGTGCCCTCCTCAGAGCAGCCAAACACAGGGCGCTGCCCCGTGCACCCCATCCCCTGCGCTGAGCGCTCCTCTCTTGGGGCACGAGCACCCAAAGCTCACAGGGGTCTGAAGGGACCTCAAAGCTCCTCCAGCTCCAACCCCTGCCACGGGCAGGGACCCCTTCCACTGGAGCAGCTTGCTCCAAGCCCCTGTGTCCAACCTGGCCTTGAACACTGCCAGGGATGGGGCAGCCACAGCTTCTCTGGGCACCCTGTGCCAGCGCCTCAGCACCCTCCCAGGGAAGAGCTTCTGCCTAAGAGCTCAGCTCAGTCTCCCCTCGGGCAGGTTCAAGCCATTCCCCTTGGCCTGGCCCTACATCCCTTGTCCCAAGCCCCTCTCCAGCTTTCCTGCAGCCCCTTTAGGCACTGGAGCTGCTCTCAGGTCTTCCCTTCAGGAGCCTTCTCTTCTCCAGGCTGCCCCAGCCCAGCTCTCTCAGCCTGGCTCCGGGGCAGAGCTGCTCCAGCCCTCGCAGCAGCTCCGTGCCCTCCTCCGGTCCCTCCGGTGCCAGAACACCCCGCCCCAGCGCGGTGACACGGGCCTGAGGCCGCATAGCAAGGCCCAGACCCAAACCGGGCTCCTCACGGCGGCAGCTCCATCCCTTCCCTCCTCCAGCACCGATATCCCGTGCTCCGCTCGAGAGCTCACCCCGGGGCGGGCTCCATGGCCCAGGAGGCACCCCCCGTCCCCATCCCCGTCCCCGCCGGGCCGAGCAGCAATAGTCACCCTTGGACCGCCGGTCCCGCAGGTAGCAGAGGGCCAGGGCCGCAGCCAGGCCGGGCAGCACGGCTCCGCTCCGCCGCCCCTCGGGCTCCCCTCCATGGGGCCGCGGGTGCTGGGCACACGGCGGCGGCGCTCCACGGGGCACGGCGGGCACCGGGCCGGGCCGGGCAGTGCTGGGGGGCTGCGGGGGGGCCGGCCCCGGGACCTGCTGCTCACCCATGGGGGTCCCCTTGGCGCCTGGCCCCACTGCTAAGGGGGTCCACATGGGGCCTGGCCCCACTGCTAAGGGGGTCCACACGGGGCCTGGCCCCACTGCTAAGGGGGACCCCTTGGGGCCTGGCCCCACGGACAGGGGCCGCCCCCCGGGGCTCTGCCCCCGCCATGACACCCCCAGGCCCGGTGGCGCGGACCGCTGGCGCCCCCTGCCGGCCCAGCCAGCCCCCAGCCGCGGCCCGGCGCCCCCGGCCCCCTCAGGCACCGCGGCCGGCGGAGCCCCGGGGCCGGGCCGCGCCCGCAGGAGCCGCGCCAGCCCCGGTGGCGGCGGGCGGGCCGCGAGGGAGGTCAGCATCGTCCCGGTGCGCGCTGCCGGTGCCGCCCGAGCCCCCTCCGAGCCGATGGAAGCCGGTGAGGCAAGATGGCGGCAGCCGGCAAGCCGGCGCAGTCAGAGCGGCCGCTGCGCAAAGCCTGCTGGGAGTTGTAGTCCCGCGCCGCGGCCTCCGCTGGGTTAGCGGCGCCGCTGCGGACTACAACACCCAGGGGGCCCCGGGGCACCGCGCCGCGCCCGGGGCATGCCGGGAAATGGCAGGGGTGAAGCCGCGGGTTCGAGACCCGGCTGGGCCTGCTGGGGCAGGATCAGCGCTCACACACGTGTGTACGTAAACACACATGTACGCATGCACACGTGTGTACACACGCATGTGCTCATAAACGTGTGTACGTAAACACACATGTACACGTGTGCACATACACATGTGTACATACACATGTACACATGCACACGTGTGTACATTCACACGTATGTGTTCATGCACATGTGTGTACACACGCATGTGCTCATACACATGTGCTCATACACACGTGTGCACATACACACGCATGTGCTCATGCACATGTGTACCTACACAGACATGTACACATGCACACGTGTGCACATACGCATGTGCTCATACACACGTGTGCACATACACACGCATGTGCTCATGCACATGTGTACATACACACACATGTACACATGCACATGTGTACATACGCATGTGCTCGTACATACGCATGTGTTCATACACACATGTACATACACATGCACATGTGTGTACATACACATGTGCTCATACACACGTGTGTACATACGCATGTGCTCATACACACGTGTACATACATGAATGTGCTCATACACATGTGTGCACATGCACACACGTAATCCCACACATAGGATTGCACCTGCATACATGCACATGCAGAGGAGTGCACGTACATATTCACTCCCACACACGTATGTGTGCTTGGGGGAGCACACGCGTGTACACATGTACTCACACGCGTGCACCCATGGGGCACGCACACGCATGAACACACACATGCAGTCACACGTGAACATACAGTCATGCACATGCATGGGCACACAGGATTCACAGACATACGTGCGCATACATATGCACTCACGTGAACATGCATGTACAGGCACAAGCAGCTGCACACAGAGGTGCACTCACATCTGTTCCCACATGTACATGCACACACATGGGCACGTGAATGCAGCGGCACACGTGCACATGTGAACTCACACACATGTGCACCCACACACGTGTGCACAAGCGCTGCAGGCTCAGCTTGAGGCCTTGGCTCACCCATGCAGGGCTTGCACACGTGCAGGTGCTCCGTGTGTACCTGTGAGGGCACCCATGTGTGTGCGTGTGCATGCACACATGTGTGTGCACATGTGTGTGCGTGTGAGGGCACCCATGTGTGTGCGCATGTGTGTGTGTGAGTGCAGCCATGTGTGTGCGCATGTGTGCGTGTGAGGGCACCCATGTGTGTGCACATGTGTGTGCGTGTGAGTGCACCCATGTGCGTGCACATGTGTGTGCGTGTGAGGGCACCCATGTGTTTGCATGTCAGTTCATGTATGTAAATGCATGTGTCTGCGCATGTATATGAGTTTGAATGCACATGTATGTATATATGTGTGTGAATCCTGTGTGCACATGCACATAGGTGCCTGCGTGCATGAGTGCACATGTGTGTGCATGCATGTGCATGACTGCATGTGTGTGAGTACACATGTATGTGTGTGAATCATGTGTGTGCATGTACATACATGCCGGGGTGTGAGCATGCCTGTGTGCATGAGTGCCCTTATGTGTACATGCACATACATGCCTGAACGTGCGCACATTCATGTGCATGTCAATGCATGTGTGTGCATGCATGTACATGACTGTGTACACGCATGTGAGTACACATGCGCGTACACATCTGTGAATCACCTGTGTGCATGCCTGTATTAGTGCACGTGTGTGCATGCACACGCATGCCTCTGTGCACGCATGTAAGAATGCACATACATGCGCATCCGTGCCCACGCCTGTGCGCACACCCGTATGCATGAGCCCATGTGTCTGCGCAGTCACGTATGTGCCACTGTGTCTGTGAGCGCACCCATGTGATGATGCCCGTGAAGGACATGTACATGTATGAACACGCGTGTTTGTGTGCGCACTGCGGGGGTCCGCGCGACACCTGCGCACATCTGTGCGTGCGCCCCGGTGCCTTCCCCGCTCCCCCCCCCCGTGGTCCGGTTCCGCCGCTCCCCTCCCCGGTCCCGGTCCCGGTCCCGGTCCCTCCCCTCCCCGCCCCGGGGCGGCCCCGCGCTCCCGGTCCCGCCCCTGCCCATCGCGCACCGCGCACCGGGGATGCCGCCGCCGCCGCCGTAGGTTGGGGGGGGGGGGGACCGGAGGGACCGGAGCAGGACCGGGGCGGACCGGACCATGTCGGGTCGCGATAGCGTCCAGATCCCCGACGACCGCGACTTCGGCGCGTTCCGGGCGCTGTGCGAGTCCGAGCGCGGCTGGAGCCTCACCTACAGCAAGGGGGGGGTGGCGGTGTGGGTGCAGCTCCGCGAGCCCGAGCGCGACCTCCACAAGATCAAGGTGAGACCCCGGGATCGGGATCGGGATCGGGAACGGGAACCGGCAGCGGGGGCAGCCCCGGAGCGGGGGCCTTCAATGGGGGGGGAAACGAAGGGGGATGCCCCGTGTGTGGGGGGGGTGGTGGTGGATGGAGGGAAGTGGGGACCTGGGGTGATGCCGCACCCAGGGGTAAGGGGGACCCCGCAGTGAATGGGACTTGGGGGGTGACGGGGAACCCCACAGCGAGTGGGGACCCTCAAGGGATCCAGCATCCAGAAGCAAGGGGGGACCTCACAGTAAAATGGGACTTGGGGGCGATGCAGCAACCTGAAGCAAGGGGGGACCCCAAAGTGAGTGGGGGTTAGGGGGTGATGGAGCACCCTGGGGTGAGCAGGGACCCCAAAGCGAGTGGGGACTTGGGGGTGATGCAGCACCCTGGGGTGAGGACGGACTCCACAGCAAGCGGGGTCCCTACAGCAAGTGGGGACCCTCAAGTGATGTAGCTCCGTGGGGCAAGGGGGACCCCAAAGTAAGTGTGGACCATGGGGGTGAGCAGGAACTGGGTGCAAGTGGGGACCCCAGGGGTTAGTGGGGACCCTGGGGCAAGCTGGGGACCCTTCAAGCGATGCAGCCCCCCCCGGGGCGAGCAGGGACCCGGCTGAGCCGTCACCCATCGCAAACAGGGACCCCAGGGGTGTCCCAGGGCTGAGCTGCGACAAGGGGGAACCAGGGAGCTGCAGTGGGGTGACGGGGACCCCCCCAGTGCTCGCTGCATGCAGGCGTCCTTGTGCTCGCTGTGGTGCTGCCCCTTGCCCCGTGCCATGGGGTGGCATCGGTTCCGCAGCCACCGACCACAGACGTGGCAGCGGCGGCACTGGCAGGACCCGTCCCTGGGGTGGCGGCGCCGGTTGGTCCCGGTTCCCATCGGGAATCCCGCCGGGAATCGCCTCTGTTGGCTCCCAGCGCTGGCGCGGCAGAGCCTGGAGGAGTGCTTGGGGGGACAAGGGGTGGCAATGGCCGTAGGTGCTGATCACCGTGCCCGTCACCGTGGTGTCACCATGGGCAGGCTGCGCTGGGCCTGGCTCCGTGGGGCAGCACATCCCGGTCCCCACGCTGAGTCCCCCAGACTCTGCTGATGGCTTTTGGGGTGTTCCTGCATCCCAAAGCGGCTCCGGTGGGATTGGGGCGCTGCTGTGTGTGCAGGGAGGCGCTGGGGGTGTCCTGCCCGTTCCCTGCCCGTTCCCTGCCCGTTCCCTGCCCGTTCCCTGCCTGTTCCCTGCCCATCCCGACAATCCGGTTGTGCCACGTCCTCCGCCGTGGCTGGGAACCATCCCAAGGTGTGCACCAGGATGTCCTGGTCCGGCGCGTTCCCACCACGGGCAGTTCGTACCCGGCGCCGTCCCTCACCCATCCCCACGTCCTTCCCTGCCCATCCCGGTGCTCCCAGCACCCTCCTGCCTGGATCCTGCTTGGGAAGATCCTGCTGGATGTTCCCGCATGGATGCTGTGTGTGTGTGCAGTGGCGCCGGGGGGACAGCCAGGCTCTAGGATGGGATGCTCCGCCTGGATTTCATGGATGAGCGTGGCATCCAAGCCCCCCCCCCAGCTCCCACCCCTCTTTGGCATCTCCTCTTTTCCCATCAGGAATGCAGCTCTGGTCTAACCTGTTTTCCAGGAGGCTGGAAACAAGGTTGTGATTCATCCCTGGGACATGGGACGCGGCATTCGGTGATCCCAAGGATGGGGGGGACCCCATTTGGGATCCCCCCATCCCATCCTGGTGGATGCTGGGCGATGCTGCCCTGGGGAAGGGGCTCCTTGGGAAGGAGCCATCCCATGGGATGGGGCTGGAGCTGTTCCGGCTGGGACCCCCCAGGTCCCTGCTTGTCCCTTATGACCCTTGCGATGGATGCTAACGAACATGGGTCTTCTCTGTAATGAGCTTAATGACCCCCGTGGCGGCACCCGTGGCCATGGGTCCTGCTCCGGGCATGGGGGGGGACATCGTGGGGAGGCCATGGGCACCTCTTGCCTGGGGCAGAGCCGCTGGCACCGGGTGTCACCTTCCTCCTCCTCCTCCTCCTCCTCGCCCCATAGAGTCAATATTGACCCAGGGCTGCGGCACTGCTCCGGGCCGCTCCGTCCCCTCTCCCGGTGACATTCCATGTCCGGAGCACCCACGTCCAGCCCGGCCCATGGGGTGGGAGCTGGGGGTCCCCGGTGTGAGGGGCTGACCCTGGACCAGGTGTTGGCTGATGGGGTGGGGGGGACTGAGGTGCAGGAGGTGGGAAATGTGGGGTTGGAGAGGGGCTCCGTGGGGTTGGAGAGAGGCTCCATGGGGTTGGAGAGGGGCTCCGTGGGGTTGGAGAGGGGCTCCATGGGGTTGGAGAGAGGCTCCGTGGGGTTGGAGAGAGGCTCCATGGGGTTGGAGAGAGGCTCCATGGGGTTGGAGAGGGGCTCCATGGGGTTGGAGAGGGGTTCCATGGGGTTGGAGAGAGGCTCCATGGGGTTGGAGAGGGGCTCCGTGGGGTTGGAGAGGGGCTCCATGGGGTTGGAGAGAGGCTCCATGGGGTTGGAGAGGGGCTCCGTGGGGTTGGAGAGGTTCCATGGGGTTGGAGAGAGGCTCCATGGGGTTGGAGAGAGAGGGGCTCCATGGGGTTGGAGAGAGTTGGAGAGAGGCTCCATGGGGTTGGAGAGAGGCTCCATGGGGTTGGAGAGGGGCTCCATGGGGTTGGAGAGGGGCTCCGTGGGGTTGGAGAGAGGCTCCATGGGGTGGGAGAGAGGCTCCATGGGGTTGGAGAGAGGCTCCATGGGGTTGGAGAGGGGTTCCATGGGGTGGGAGAGGGGTTCCATGGGGTGGGAGAGGGGCTCCATGGGGTTGGAGAGGGGTTCCATGGGGTGGGAGAGGGGCTCCATGGGGTTGGAGAGGGGTTCCGTGGGGTGGGAGAGGGGCTCCGTGTTGTTGGAGAGGGGCTCCGTGTTGTTGGAGAGGGGCTCCATGGGGTGGGAGAGGGGCTCCATGGGGTGGGAGAGGGGTTCCATGGGGTTGGAGAGGGGCTCCGTGTTGTTGGAGAGGGGCTCCGTGGGGTTGGAGAGGGGCTCCGTGGGGTTGGAGAGGGGTTCCATGGGGTGGGAGAGGGGCTCCGTGGGGTTGGAGAGGGGCTCCATGGGGTGGGAGAGAGGCTCCATGGGGTTGGAGAGAGGCTCCATGGGGTTGGAGAGGGGTTCCATGGGGTGGGAGAGGGGCTCCATGGGGTGGGAGAGGGGCTCCATGGGGTTGGAGAGGGGCTCCGTGTTGTTGGAGAGGGGCTCCGTGGGGTGGGAGAGGGGCTCCATGGGGTTGGAGAGGGGCTCCATGGGGTGGGAGAGGGGCTCCATGGGGTTGGAGAGGGGCTCCGTGGGGTGGATGGAGCTGGGTGTCTCCAGTGTTGATGATGGGATCAGTGCAGTGGGATGGATGGAGCTGGGTGTTTCCAGGGTTGATGATGGGATCAGTGCAGTGGGATGGATGGATCTGAGTGTTTCCAATGTTAATGATGGGATCAGTGCAGTGGGATGGTTTTATCTGGGTGTCTCCAATGTTAATGATGGGATCAGTGCAGTGGGATGGTTTTATCTGGGTGTCTCCAATGTTGATGATGGGATCAGTGCAGTGGGATGGATGGATGCAGGTGTCTCCAGTGTTGATGATGGGATCAATGCAATGGGATGGATGCAGCTGGGTGTCTGCAGTGTTGATGATGGGATCAGTGCAGTGGGATGGATGGATTCGGGTGTCTCCACCGGGTCCCCATGGCCACCCGCCTATGGCGTGCTGCAGTGCAGGATGGAGTGCCGGGACGTGCCGGCAGAGACCCTCTATGACGTGCTGCACGACATCGAGTACCGCAAGAAGTGGGACACCAACGTCATCGAGACCTTCGACATCGGGAAGCTCACCGTCAACTCCGACGTGGGCTACTACGCCTGTGAGCACGGCCGTGGGTCCCGTGGTGATGGAGGCTCCCTCAGCCATGGGGCTGGTGGTGCCCATGGTGCCTGGGGGGACCTGGCACCATTCAGGGTGGGCTCTGGGGGTTTGCTCATGCCGGGAGGGGTCTCTCCCCATTGCTGTCCATAGGGAAGTGCCCCAAGCCCCTCAAGAACCGGGATGTCATCACGCTGCGCTCCTGGCTGCCCATGGGCAACGACTACATCATCATGAACTACTCCGTCAAGCACCCTGTGAGTGCGCTGAGGGGGTCCCATGGGTGCTGCCTGCGCTGGGGTGGGTGGATGGGGGATGCCTGAACCCACCCCATGTGCCCCCGGTGTCCCCGTGCAGAAGTACCCCCCACGGAAGGACATGGTCCGAGCCGTCTCCATCCAGACGGGGTACCTGATCGAGGGGACGGGGGCCAAGAGCTGCACCATCACCTACCTGGCGCAGGTGGACCCCAAAGGTAAAGGGGGGACCCCCATCCCCTGCCCAGCACCCTGGGGGGCTCAGGCCACCCCTGGGGACAGACACCCTCTGGTTAGGGGTGGTCCTGATGGATCAGCTGAGATGGATCACAGAACCATGGGATCAGTGCAGTGGGATGGATGGATCCAGGTGTCTCCAGTGTTGATGATGGGATCAGTGCAGTGGGATGGATGGAGCTGGGTGTTTCCAGTGTTGATGATGGGATCAATGCAGTGGGATGGATGGAGCTGGGTGTTTCCAGGGTTGATGATGGGATCAGTGCAGTGGGATGGACGGATCTGGGTGTCTCCAATGTTGATGATGGGATCAGTGCAGTGGGATGGATGGATCCAGGTGTCTCCAGTGTTGATGATGGGATCAATGCAGTGGGATGGATGGATCCAGGTGTCTCCAGTGTTGATGATGGGATCAGTGCAGTGGGATGGATGGAGCTGGGTGTTTCCAGGGTTGATGATGGGATCAATGCAGTGGGATGGATGGAGCTGGGTGTCTCCAGTGTTGATGGTGGGATCAGTGCAGTGGGATGGATGGAGCTGGGTGTTTCCAGGGTTGATGATGGGATCAGTGCAGTGGGATGGACGGATCCAGGTGTCTCCAGTGTTGATGATGGGATCAATGCAGTGGGATGGATGGATCCGGGTGTTTCCAGGGTTTATGATGGGATCAGTGCAGTGGGATGGATGGATCCAGGTGTTTCCAGTGTTGATGATGGGATCAATGCAGTGGGATGGATGGATCCAGGTGTCTCCAGTGTTGATGATGGGATCAGTGCAGTGGGATGGATGGATCTGAGTGTTTCCAGGGTTGATGATGGGATCAGTGCAGTGGGATGGATGGAGCTGGGTGTCTCCAGTGTTGATGATGGGATCAGTGCAGTGGGATGGACAGATCCGGGTGTTTCCAGTGTTGATGATGGGATCAATGCAGTGGGATGGATGGATCTGAGTGTTTCCAGGGTTGATGATGGGATCAGTGCAGTGGGATGGATGGATCCGGGTGTTTCCAGTGTTGATGATGGGATCAATGCAGTGGGATGGACAGATCCGGGTGTTTCCAGTGTTGATGATGGGATCAATGCAGTGGGATGGATGGATCTGAGTGTTTCCAGGGTTGATGATGGGATCAGTGCAGTGGGATGGATGGATCCAAGTGTTTCCAAGGTTGATGATGGGATCAGTGCAGTGGGATGGATGGAGCTGGGTGTTTCCAGGGTTGATGATGGGATCAATGCAGTGGGATGGACGGATCCAGGTGTCTCCAGTGTTGATGATGGGATCAATGCAGTGGGATGGATGGATCCAGGTGTTTCCAGTGTTGATGATGGGATCAATGCAGTGGGATGGATGGAGCTGGGTGTTTCCAGGGTTGATGATGGGATCAGTGCAGTGGGATGGATGGATCCAGGTGTTTCCAGTGTTGATGATGGGATCAATGCAGTGGGATGGATGGATCCAGGTGTCTCCAGTGTTGATGATGGGATCAGTGCAGTGGGATGGATGGATCCAAGTGTTTCCAAGGTTGATGATGGGATCAGTGCAGTGGGATGGATGGAGCTGGGTGTTTCCAGGGTTGATGATGGGATCAATGCAGTGGTTTGGACGGATCCGGGTGTTTCCCAGAGCTGGGAGGGTAGATGGGTTTCAGGTGTGCTCCATCAGGCAGCAGTGGGATCATCTCAGGATACAAGTGGAGCACTGGCCCCAGGAGGGAACATTCTGGGCCCATTCTCTTGAAATGTCCATTTTTGGGGTAGCCAAGATGCTGAAATGGCTTTTTTGGGAAGTAGCAAGAAGCTGCAATGGGAATTCGGGTTGAATCCTGCTTCTCCTCCCTGAGCATCCCTGGATCACCCCGTCCCCTTGCCACAAGATGTCCCCAAGCAGAGACCAGCCCCAATGTGTCTCCTCTTCCCCCAGGTTCCCTTCCCAAGTGGGTGGTGAACAAATCCTCACAGTTCCTGGCTCCCAAGGTGAGTGTGGGAAGCCTTTGGGATGGGGATTGGGATAGGATGGGATAGGATGGGATGGAGATGGGGATAGGATGGGGATGGGGATTGGGATAGGATGGGATGGAGATGGGGATAGGATGGGGATGGGGATTGGGGTGGAGATGGGATGGGATAGCAATGGGGGTGGGATGGGGATGGATTGGGATGGAGATGGGGATGGGATGGGGTTGCGGTGGGGAGCAGATAGGGATGGGGATGGGATTGGGATGGGTTTGGGATGGGGATAGGATGATGGGAATGGGGATGGGGATGGAAATGGGAATGGGGATAGGAATGGGGATGGGGATGGGATGGGATGGGATGGGTTGGGGGTGGGGATGGGATAGGGACGGAATGGGGATGGGGATGGAATGGGGACGGGGATAGGGATGGGATGGGGATGGGGATAGGAATGGGGATGGGATGGTATGGTGGGGGTGGGGATGGGATGGGGATGGGGTGGGGTGGGAATGGGGATGGGGTGGGATGGGATGGGGATGGAGTGGATGGGGATGGGATGGGATGGGGATGGGGTGAATGGGGATGGGATGGGGTGGGATGGAGATGGGGTGGGGTGGGAATGGGGATGGGATGGGGATGGGGTGGGAATGGGGATGGGATGAGGATGGGATGGGGATGGGGATGGATGGGATGGGATGGAATGGGATGGGGATGGGTGGGATGGGGATGGGATGGGGATGGGGATGGGATGGGGATGGGATGGGGATGGGGAGGGGGATGGATGGGATGGGATGGAATGGGATGGGGAGGGGGATGGATGGAATGGGATGGGGATGGGGTGGGATGGGGATGGGATGGGGATGGATGGGGATGGGATGGGGATGGGGATGGATGGGGATGGGATGGGGATGGATGGGCTGGGGATGCAGTCCCTCCCGCTCCCGCAGGCCATGCGGAAGATGTACAAGGCGTGCCTGAAGTACCCCGAGTGGAAGCAGCGGCACGAGCCGCACTTCAAGCCCTGGCTCTTCCCGGAGCAGAGCCGGCTCCCGGCGCTGGCGCTCTCCGAGCTCTCCCTCCAGCACGCCGATTCCCTGGAGAACATCGACGAGAGCTCCCTCCCGGAGGGCAGGGAGGAGCGCGGCGACGCCAGCGACGAGGACAGCCTCAACTGAGCCCCGGCACCCCTATGGGTCCCCCTGTCCCCATGGGGCTCTATGGTCCATGTGTCCCCATCACCTTATGGGGCTCTACGGTCCATGTGTCCCCATGACCTTATGGGGCTCTGTGGTCTGTGTGTCCCCCCAATCCCTATGGGGCTCTATGGTCCATGTGTCCCTCACCATAGGGGATCTATGGTCCGTGTGACCCCCACCATGGGGCTCTATGGTCCATGTGTCCCCATCATCTTATGGGGGTCTATGGTCCATGTGTCCCCATGACCTTATGGGGCTCTGTGGTCTGTGTGTCCCCCCAATCCCTATGGGGCTCTACGGTCCATGTGTCCCCCACCATAGGGGATCTATGGTCCATGTGTCCCCCACCACAGGGGATCTATGGTCCGTGTGACCCCCACCATGGGGCTCTATGGTCCATGTGTCCCCATCATCTTATGGGGGTCTATGGTCCATGTGTCCCCCCAGTCCCTATGGGGCTCTATGGTCCATGTGTCCCCACCACCTTATGGGGCTCTATGGTCCATGTGTCCCCATCACCTTATGGGGCTCTATGGTCCGTGTGTCCCCCCAATCCCTATGGGGCTCTATGGTCCATGTGTCCCCACCACCTTATGGGGCTCTATGGTCCGTGTGTCCCCCCAATCCCTATGGGGCTCTATGGTCCATGTGTCCCCATCACCTTATGGGGGTCTATGGCCTGTGTGTCCCCCCCGCCATGGGGGTCTATGGTTCATGTACCCCCCTATCCCATGGGGGCTCTATGGTCTATGTGTCCCCCACCATGGGGGCTCTATGGTCCATGTGCTCCCCATCCATCACAGCTCATGTCCCTCGTGCACATCATGAACATGACCCAATGCTTTGGGGGGACCCCCAAGTGCCACCCCACTGCTTGGGGACCATAGGGCCATGCTGGGTACCCCCACATTGGGTGTGGGAGTTGAGGGGTATCCGGTCCATTCACAGCCATCATCCTCATCCTCATCCCCATCATTGCCCAACCCAAAGTGCTCTTCAGCTCGTGCCCTTGGGGGGGGTGGGAAGAGGTAGAGGGGGGTCCTGCCATTGCTCCCCAGCCTTTGGGGCACCCTAGCCCCTTTCCCTCTGCTCCCCTGTCCCTTCTCCCCATGGGACCCCCCAAGTGGACCCCCAGGGTTTGGGGGGGGTTGGAGGGAGGGAACATGGGGGGCTAAGGGGGGCTCCCGGCTTGTCCAGGAATGTAGGAGGGGGGCTTGGGGGGGTTACAGCACATCCATGCAGGTAGAGGGGGAGCTTAGGGGGCTCCTGGTACCCCCAGATGTGCTGGGGGGTTCTTGGGGCACCTCCATGCCTGGTGCCAGGACCTGGGGGGCTCTCAGCACCTCCCTGATGGGGGGCCTGGGGGGTCCCAGTATCTTCAGGTGTGTTGGGGGGGGGAGCTTTGGGGGTCTGGGGGCACCTCCAGGCGTTCTGGGGGGATCCCCGGTGTCTTCAGGTATGGGGGGGGGGGGCTCTTGGCACCCCAGATGTGCTGGGGGGCTCCAGCATCTCCAGATGTTCTAGGGGGGCTCCTGGTACCTCTAAGCCTATTGGGGGGGACTTGGGCACCTCCAGATGTTCTGGGGGGGGGGACTTGGGGCACCTCCATTCATGTTGTCAGGACTTGGGGGCCTCTTAGCACCTCCCTGTTGGGGGTCCCAGCATCTTCAGGTGTGTTTGGGGGGGCTCCTGGCACCCCAGATGTGCTGGGGGGCTCCAGCCTCTCGGGCTCCAGATGTGCTGAGGAGGTCCTAAGCCTATTGGAGGGACTTGAGGGGGCTCTGCTGCCATCCCCAGATATTGGGGGGGTCCCTGGGGCCCCCACCCCCGGTGTGTGAGCACTGGGGGCCTCGGCTCGGGAATTCGGGATGGCGGCGGTTTTGTACCTTGATCCGGAGCTGATTATTTAGGAATAAACCAAATGAATCTGGGACAAGGACATGGGGGGGGGGGGTGTCTGTATCCTGCGCCTGGGACATGGCCCCATGGGGATCCAGTGTGTGTGTGGGGTGTCTGTATCCTGAGCCTGGGACATGGCCCCATGGGGATCCAGTGTGTGGGGGGTGTCTGTATCCTGCGCCTGGGACATGGCCCCATGGGGATCCAGTGTGTGTGTGGGGTGTCTGTATCCTGCGCCTGGGACATGGCCCCATGGGGATCCAGTGTGTGTGTGGGGTGTCTGTATCCTGCGCCTGGGACATGGCCCCATGGGGATCCAGTGTGTGTGTGGGGTGTCTGTATCCTGCGCCTGGGACATGGCCCCATGGGGATCCAGTGGGGGGGGGTGTCTGTATCCTGCGCCTGGGACATGGCCCCATGGGGATCCAGTGTGTGGGGGGTGTCTGTATCCTGCGCCTGGGACATGGCCCCATGGGGATCCAGTAGGGGGGTGTCCCTGGGTTGATACCCCCCAGAGCCACCATTGGACCCATGGCAGTGGTGATGCCACCGTTGGGAGCCCAGCACTAACTGGGGCCACGCCAGTAACACCAGTAGGGCCCATGGAACAGCCCAACTGGGGTACAGCCCCCCCCAAGATGGGATGCTGAGATGGGGCTGTCAATGGTTCCGTGTTCTCCAGTGTCCAATGGGAAGATGGGATGAATCCAAAGCCTTCGTCCTCCTCCCCAGGATCTTCATCATCATCAACCTCTATATGGGCAATAGATGCCAGTAGCCCCCCAAAGCCAGTGTTCCCCCAAGCAGGGGCCCCCAGATCCCAACTGTGGGATGCCCCCATTGTAGGCAGCTCAGCAGAGACCAGGGGTGGACCTGTCACACTGGAGTGATGGGGTTGGGGTGCAAAGGGGGGGTTTGGGGTCTGCGAGGTTTTGGGGTACCCAGAGCCCTTGAGGTTGGGGTGTGCGAGCCTGGACATTGAGCTGGTCTCCGCCACTGCTGAGGCTGAGCTTGGGGTGCTGCAATGGGGTGCCCATGGTGTCCGTGCCCCCCTGTTCTGCTCTGCTCGCTGCAGGGACCATGGTCCAGCTGGATCCATCCCCTGCTCCCTGGTGTCCCTGCGGCGGGGCGGGATGCGGGGGGCTTCACCCCCAAACCACCCCCCTGCGTTATCCCAAATGCAAGGAGCAGGGAATGGGGGAGGGAACCCCCTGAGGCTGCCAACAATGGGGTTTTTGTGTGGAGTCCCGCGGGAATTCCCCCGCTCCCGTTGCCAGGAGCGGGACCAGGCCCCATGGAAGCGGCTTGGAGCGGGGGCTCCGCTGGGACTGGGGGGCAATGGCGGCGCTGGGGGTGCAGATACCCCCCGGAGGGGGCTCTGGCCCCTCTTCATATGGTGTGATCCAGCCCAGTGCTGCCCAGCTCAACACCAGGATGTCCCAGCTCAACACCAGGATGTCCCAGCTCAACACCAGTATGTCCCAGCTCAACACCAGTATGTCCCAGCTCAACACCAGTATGTCCCAGCTCAACACCGGTATGTCCCAGCTCAACACCGGTATGTCCCAGCTCAACACCAGTATGCCCCAGCTTCCCCCAGCAAACTCCAGTTCACCCCAACCACATCCCAGCTCCCCCAGTATAACCCAGCTCAATTCCAGTATAGCCCAGTTCAACCCCATCTCTCCTCCAGCTGACCCCAGCACGTCCCATCTCAATCAGCACTCCCCACCTCATTCCCAGTATATCCCGGTTCACTCCCAGCACTTTCCAGATCATTCCCAGTACACCCAAGCTCATTCCCAGTACTCCCAAGCTCATTCCCAGTACACCCCTGCTCCTCTCAGCACTCCCCATCTCATTCCCAGCACTTTCCACCTCACTCCCAGCACTTCCCAGCTCATTCCCAGTACACCCCTGCTCCCCTCAGCACACTCCACCTCACCCCCAGCACTTTCCAGCTCATTCCCAGTACACCCAAGCTCATTCCCAGTACACCCCTGCCCCCCTCAGCACTCCCCACCTCATTCCCAGCACTCCCCACCTCACTCCCAGCACTTCCCACTTCCCAGCTCATTCCCAGTACACCCCTGCTCCCCTCAGCACACTCCACCTCACTCCCAGCACTTTCCAGCTCATTCCCAGTACACCCAAGCTCATTCCCAGTACACCCAAACTCATTCCCAGTACACCCAAGCTCATTCCCAGTACACCCCTGCTCCCCTCAGCACACTCCACCTCACTCCCAGCACTTTCCAGCTCATTCCCAGTACACCCAAGCTCATTCCCAGTACACCCAAACTCATTCCCAGTACACCCCTGCTCCCCTCAGCGCTCCCCACCTCACTCCCAGCCCTTCCCAGCTCACTCCCAGCTCCCCCATGCCCGTCCCCATCCCGTATCCCTGCGCTCACCGGGGCTCCATCACCCGGGGGTGGGAGGGGGGGGTTGTTGAGGGCCAACCCCGGGGATCCGGTGCCGGGATAAATCCCGGGGGAGCAGCGCCCGGAGGCCCTGGCACGGGGTTTGTTTTCCATTGGGAAACCCGGCTCCGGGCACGGGCAGAGAGCGCCGGGATCCCTGCCAGCGGCGCCCAACGCACCCAGCGGCACCCGACGGCACCCAGCGGCATCCAATAGCACCCAATAGCACCCAGCGCCTTCCTCCTCCTCCTCCTCCTCCTCCCGGCCCCTGTGCCGCGGCCTCAGGAATTCCTCCGGCGTCACGGCTGCAGCGGGACAGCGGCCGCTTTGTCCTCCGGGAATGCCGAGGTTGGCTCCGTGTCGCTGCCGCCGCGTCCCGGGGCCATGGGAGGGGGGGTCCCATCGCTTGGGGGGGGGCTGCAGTGGGTGCAATGTGAGCAGAGGCGCTCACCCAGGATGGGCGCTGCGGGGTGGGGGGGGCCGTGATCCCATCGGGATACCCCGGGACGCCGGCGCCGGGCTCCAGCTCCTGCGGGAGCTGCCGGTTGTTTTCCATGCCTGGCAGCGGCTCCATCAGCGCTGGGATATTCAGAATCCCATTGGATTTCTGCACCGCTCCGTGCCCCACATCCCACGTCCGCCCCCCCCCCCCCCCCAGCAGGTCCATCCAGCCCTCGGGAATGTTGCTCCGTCACCGCGCAGCAGGGGCTTTGGGTGCTGACGGGGTGGTTTGGAGCACCCAATGGGGGGCCGGGGTGGCACCGGACACCCGGAACCTGCTGCTGATGGGGCGGCTGCACCCATCGAGCTGGGGCACCCATGGGTGCTAACGCACCCCGAGGAGGAGGTTTAGGGGGCAGAGAGGATGGCAAAGCCACCCCCCCCCCCCGGCATTGAGGGACCCCCGGAGGTTGGGTTCAGTCCCAAGCGCTGGCACGGGGGGGCCGGGGAGCGCTTCCTGACCTATTTTCCTTGCAGGAAGTGTGTCAGGAGCTGCGGGGCTCCGGCTGCATGCAGGGACAGGGGCAGCAGCTCCGGATTTGTCCCCGTTTTTGCTGGATTTGCCCATTTCTGGCCAGTTTTGCCCCGTTTCTGGTGGTGATGCCCCAGGAGGGGGCGCCGGGAGCTGCGGTTCGTGCTGCAGCCCAGGGACAGCTTCACCTTCCTGGGTTTTACTTCCAGGGGGAGAAGGGAAGCACGGGGAGGACCCTGGAGGAATGAGGAAGCCTCTGTTTGCTGCCCTGTGACCTCCTCATGTTCCTGCTCCGCACCATCCTCATCACCTTCCTCCTGCTCCTGTTGGAGAAGGGGGAAAAGAGGGATGGGGGAGATGGATGGAGCAGCCTGAGGAGGACTTGGGGAGCTGCTGCGAGGGCTGGAGCAGCTCTGCCCTGGAGCCAGGCTGAGGGAGTTGGGCTGGGGCAGCCTGGAGAAGAGAAGGCTCCTGAAGGGGAGACCTGAGAGCAGCTCCAGTGCCTGAAGGGGCTGCAGGAAAGCTGGAGAGGGGCTTGGGACAAGGGGTAATGGGTTGGAAGGGGCTTGGAGCAAGCTGCTCCAGTGGAAGGGGTCCCTGCCCGTGGCAGGGGTTGGAACTGGATGAGCTTTGAGGTCCCTTCATCCCAAACCATTCCATGACTCCGTGGAGCACCCCATGAGCTGCCCATGGCCGGGACAGGGGATGGAGCTGCCTCATCTCCCGGTGCTCTCCCCCGCTGCCTTCCCTCCATGCGCACCCCACACTTCCACCCTCAGGCAATTCCCACCATGGCCCCACGGCTGGAGCAGGGTGTGGGAGCAGCAGAACAGCCCCAGCAGCCCGCAGCCCTGGGCCACCATCGTGACTGCTTAAACACGAAGCCCTTTGAGATTGGGATCCCTGGCAGCAGGAGCCGGCTCTGGAGGAGCATTCCCACCCTGGATCCTGACGGCTTTGCAGGATGTAACTTGCTCCCTGGGTGCTGCAGGGGGGTTGGATGCTATTTGCATCGTGCCTTCACTGTGAGAACTTGAAAGTGAAACAGCTTCATCCTCCCAAGGCCAGTGCTGTGCGCCGCGGCGCGCAGGGGCTGCCTGGTTTCGGTGGGAGGCGTTTGGGTGCCATCCCGGGGCCCCGCTTCTGCTTTTGGGTGTTTTCTGTTTCACCGGGAGGGTGCGGAGCGGTGCTGGACGCGGCGGCGCCAGGCAGGTGGGTGCTGGGCTCCTGGGCCAGGCTGGGATTGGGACGAAGGGACCCTAAAGCTCCTCCAGCTCCCACGGGCAGGGACCCCTTCCATAGAGCAGCTTGCTCCAAGCCCCTGTGTCCAACCTGGCCTTGAGCACTGCCAGGGATGGGGCAGCCACAGCTTCTCTGGGCACCCTGTGCCAGCGCCTCAGCACCCTCCCAGGGAAGAGCTTCACCCTAAGAGCTCAGCTCAGTCTCCCCTGGGGCAGGTTCAAGCCATTCCCTTTGTCCTGGCCCTGCATCCCGTGCCCGAAGCCCCTCTCCCGCATCCTGCCGCCGCACTGAGGACACCGATCCCGGTGCCCGCTCCCCCCCCAGCGTCCCGGGGACCCCCTCCCCGTCCCCTCCTTCCTCTCTCACCTCAGCCCTGCCCCACGGCTCGGCCCCAGCTCCCTCCTGCTCCGCCGTGGCTGCGGTCGGTGCGGAGCCGGGCCCCCGGCTTGCACCGGTTATTACAACACTGCCGCGGGCTCGCAGCCCCATTGCAGCCTTCCGGCAGCTCCCTTTGCCCCGGGGTCCTTGGGTGGGCACAGGTCCCCATCACCCCGAGCCCTTGGTCCTCTCCAACGGGTCTCTTCCGTGAGCGAGCCCCGGGCTTTGGGAAAGGGGAATTCCGGGGGTGGGCAGCGCTTGCCAGCGCTGGAGGAGGAATTAGGGTGGGGATTGGAGCCATGGGGCGGTTGTGGAGCCCCTGGTGGGTTCCTGGGCTGGTTTCCCTCCATCAGCGCTGGGTTTCCTTGGAGGGATGAGCAGGGAAGGGCTCAGCTTGGCTGGATGGTGCCTGGGGACGGCGCTGCCCTGAGCCTGGGGGCCTAAGGATGGGCACAGGGATGCTGAGCGCGTCCCCGGTGCCGTGGCGGTGCTCAGCAGCTCAGGGCGATGCTCAGCTGAGCTGAAGGCATCTGGGTGGGATTGGAGAGGATGGGGTGGATGTGAATCCCCCCAGCAAAGCCACAGCACCCCTGTGTGAGAGCTCAGCCCCTCGGTCCCACCCATGGGGACAATGGGGACCATCCCCATATCCTCCAAACCCAGCATGGGGACCCTGAGATGAGCATTGGGATGGGGGGGTCCAGCCCTATTTTCACCCCAAGGTGTGTTTTGGCCCCCTGAGATCCAGCCGTCCCTGCCCCTCGTCACACCACTCTTACAGCCCTTAAGGCTCTTACAGAACAACCCTGGCGGCATTCCCTAATCCAGGAATGTGGTGGATAAGCACAAGGGGATTTGAGAGCTGAAAGGTGCGGCTGGGGGGCTGGGCTGGGGTGACTCCCCCATTCCCATCAGCCAGCTGGGATAGGGCGTTTCTCCAGGTGGATTTTGCTCCTGGAATTTCCTCCTCTCTCGGGTAGAGGTTAAATGATAAACGATGGGAGCTGGGAACACGGCAGGATCCCATTGGATCATTTCCGGGGGCGAAGAGCTTGGCACAGCCCTGGGGTTGCCATCACTGGAGGCAATGGGGATGCTCCATGGCTCTTCCCGGGAGGGGACCCATGTGGGAGTCCATATCCATAGGACCCATGTGGGACTCCATACCCACAGGACCCATGTGGGACTCCATATCCACAGGACCCATGTGGGACTCCATATCCACAGGACCCATGTGGGACTCCATATCCATAGGACCCATGTGGGACTCCATATCCACAGGACCCATGTGGGACTCCATATCCATAGGACCCATGTGGGACTCCATATCCATAGGGTATGGCTCCTGTAGGCAGCGGCCCAAGGGGTGACAGCGCTGGATGTCCTGTGACACTGATGTCACCGGTGCTGTCACTCCCCTGGTTTGATGGTGCACGAGTCGGGTCTGGAGGTGGGAGGCGGAAAGGGCCGGAATGCGGCTGCATCCCTGGCTCTGTGCTGCTTCAAGGGACTTCTGGCTCCTCGTTGGGTCTGATGGGAGCGGTGGGGACGTGGGACTGCGCTGGTGCCGCTCGGCTCAGGCTCCTTCCTTGGCACACGTGGGTTTCAGGCCAATCCCCTGGGATGAGCCCCGCTATCTCGGGCAGGGGATGCGCCATTGGCTGGGGCGACCGAAACCGCAAGTGAGGGAAGTGCCTGAGTCAGAGGCAGCGTGACCCGCATGGGCCGATGGCAGGGGCAGCCCCAGGAAATGCTTGGGGTCCTCTGGAGCAGCTCTGAAACAGCCAAAATCAGCGGCGTGATGGGGGCAGCTCCGGGCTGGGAGCTGGGGTCCAGCCTGGAGAGGAGAAGGCTCCTTAAGGGGAGACCTGAGAGCAGCTCCAGTGCCTGAAGGGGCTGCAGGAAAGCTGGAGAGGGGCTTGGGACAAGGGATGTAGGGACAGGCCAAGGGGAATGGCTTCAACCTGCCAGAAGAGAGATTTAAGCTCCACTGAGGACCAGAGTGAGCTTGTGCTGCTCTACTGGAGCTTGGGAGGTACTTTGTGACCCATGGGTTTGATGGGGCTGGGGACAGCATCCCACTGCCACGGTGCCTCCGCTCAGCATCCCACTGCCACGGTGCCTCCTCTCAGCATCCCAATGCCATGGTGCCTCCTCAGCATCCCAATGCCATGGTGGCTCCTCTCAGCATCCCAATGCCACGGTGCCTCAACTCAGCATCCCAATGCCACGGTGGCTCCTCTCAGCATCCCAATGCCACGGTGGCTCCTCTCAGCATCCCAATGCCACGGTGCCTCCTCTCAGCATCCCAATGCCACGGTGCCTCCTCTCAGCATCCCAATCCCACGGTGGCTCCTCTCAGCATCCCAATGCCACGGTGCCTCCTCTCAGCATCCCAATGCCATGGTGGCTCCTCTCAGCATCCCATTGCCATGGTGGCTCCTCTCAGCATCCCACTGCCACGGTGCCTCCCCTCAGCATCCCAATGCCATGGTGGCTCCTCTCAGCATCCCATTGCCACGGTGCCTCCTCTCAGCATCCCACTGCCATGGTGGCTCCCCTCAGCATCCCAATGCTACGGTGCCTCCCCTCAGCATCCCAATGCCACGGTGCCTCCCCTCAGCATCCCACTGCCATGGTGCCTCCGCTCAGCATCCCATTGCCACGGTGCCTCCCCTCAGCATCCCAATGCCACAGTGCCTCCCCTCAGCATCCCATTGCCACGGTGCCTCCCCTCAGCATCCCAATGCCACGGTGCCTCCTCTCAGCATCCCATTGCCACGGTGCCTCCCCTCAGCATCCCAATGCCACAGTGCCTCCCCTCAGCATCCCAATGCCACAGTGCCTCCCCTCAGCATCCCAATGCCACGGTGCCTCCCCTCAGCATCCCAATGCCACGGTGCCTCCTCTCAGCATCCCATTGCCACGGTGCCTCCCCTCAGCATCCCAATGCCACGGTGCCTCCTCTCAGCATCCCATTGCCACGGTGCCTCCTCTCAGCATCCCATTGCCACGGTTCCTCCCCTCAGCATCCCAATGCCATGGTGCCTCCTCTCAGCATCCCATTGCCATGGTGCCTCCTCTCAGCATCCCACTGCCATGGTGGCTCCCCTCAGCATCCCACTGCCATGGTGGCTCCCCTCAGCATCCCATTGCCACGGTGCCTCCTCTCAGCATCCCATTGCCACGGTGCCTCCTCTCAGCATCCCATTGCCACGGTGCCTCCTCTCAGCATCCCAATGCCACGGTGCCTCCTCTCAGCATCCCACTGCCATGGTGCCTCCTCTCAGCATCCCACTGCCATGCAGAGGCTCTGAGGTGCATCTCCTGCACCCATCCATCTGTCCGTGTCTCTCTGCCCATCCTGGCTCACTCAGGCAGAGGCTGGGAGCAGGGAGAGCAGGAGCTGCCTCCCATCTGCAGCAGCTCTGCAGCTCCTGATGCATCATCTCCGTTCCCTATCGATTATCCCTTAATTACCCGAGCATCCTCCGGGACACCACGGTTCCCAGCGGATTCCACTGGCTGCTTCTTGCCGTGGGGTCTGGTTGGGGGGGGTTTGCAGCCACCCCACACCAGCCCGCCCATTGCATGTGCTGGGACACCCCATGGCTTTGGGGGGGTCTATGGTCACCCCACACCAACCCAGCCATTGCACATGGTGGGATGCCGAGGCCGGGGAGCGCACTGCGACCTCATAGTGCTGGTGCTGGTGGTGGTCTGTTGAGCCTCAGTGGGGACGACACCGACATTTAGACACCTCACCCAGGATCCTCCAGCATTCCCACACCCCTGCATCCCCCTCGGTCCCCTCCAAACCCAGGGGGTAACGTTAGCCCAGGGCCCGTGTTCCCTCAGCTCAGGACCGATCCTGACCTCTGTTGTCTCCATCCCTAGATCCTGATGCATCCTGAGCCTCGCCGCGCGCAGGGGATGCTCTGAGCACCGCGGGGGCTCTGCCGCCGGCCCCCACCATGGAAGAGGAGGGGTCCCTGCCCGTGGCCTCCTGGCTGGCCGCCCTGCACCTCGAGCAGTACGCGGGCTGCTTCCAGCGGAGGGAGCTGCTCACGGTGCGGGACTGCCGGGCGCTGACGGAGCAGAGCCTGACCCAGCTCGGGGTGCTCCTGCCCGGCCACCGCCGCCGCATCCTGCTGGGGCTGCAGAAAGCCTTTGCTGAAGGGACCCCCCCCGGGGCCCCCGCCCCGAAGCCTGTGCCCATGAAGAGGCACGTTTTCCGCGTGAGCACCGCGGCGGCACCCGAGCATCCCCGGGAGCATCCCCGGGAGCATCCCCAGGAGCATCCCCGGGAGCATCCCCGGGAGCATCCCCGGGAGCATCCCCAGGAGCATCCCCGGGAGCATCCCCAGGAGCATCCCCGGGAGCATCCCCAGGAGCATCCCCGGGAGCATCCCCAGGAGCATCCCCGGGAGCATCCCCAGGAGCATCCCCGGGAGCATCCCCAGGAGCATCCCCAGGAGCATCCCCGGGAGCATCCCCGGGAGCATCCCCGGGAGCATCCCCAGGAGCATCCCCGGGAGCATCCCCGGGAGCATCCCCGGGAGCATCCCCAGGAGCATCCCCGGGAGCATCCCCAGGAGCATCCCCGGGAGCATCCCCGGGAGCATCCCCAGGAACATCCCCGGGAGCATCCCGAGCCCCGTTCCCCGCTGATGGAGCTGGACCAAGGCGCCAGCCTCACCCATCACCCCCCGCCCATCCCGCCCAGGGTCGGCTGCCGCCCCCCACTCAAGTTCTCGGCATCGCTAAAGGGGGGCAGCCCCGAGCCCTCTCCCAGCGCCCCCCCAGCACCCAGAGGGGCCTCCCCACCGCCCGGCACCACGAGGCCCCCGCTGAGAACCCCCCTGCCGCCGCTGCCGGCCAAGCGGCACCAGCTGGAAGCCAAGGGCCAGGCCCCGCAGGGCCCCCCGGAGCTGCCCCCCAGGGCCGCGTCCCACAGGAGGTAAAGGGGGTGCAGGGGGGCGGTGACACACAGGGGGTGTGGGGAGCCGTGGGGGGGCTGCTGTGGTGGTGCGGGGACCGTTGGGTGCGGGCATGGGGGTTGGCCGGGGGGAGGCACCCTCCCAAACCTCACCACATCCCCCTCGGGTACCCCCCAACACATGTCCTGGGGTACCCCCATCACATATCCCTGGGGTACCACCAAACCCCAGCCATTATTCCAGGGGTACCTCCAGCTCCAGCACATGTCCCTGGGGTACCCCCCAGCACATCCCGTTGGGGGTACCCACATCTCCCCCGATCCTAGTCCAACTTCTGGGGTACCCACACCCCCAGATCCCAACACATACCCCTGGGCTACCCCCAGCCACAACACATATCCTTGGGTACCCCCCAGCACAGCTCCTGGGGTACCCCCCGCAGACCCCATCACATCCCGTGGGGTACCCTAAGCCCTAGCACACGTGGGGTACCCCCTGCGCATCCCTTTGGGGTACCTGCCAGCACATTTAGGGTACCCAAGCAGCAGTGGCTTCTCTTGCCCAGCGATGCCCTCTAGTGTCGCACTGTCCCTGTTTGTGTGCGGGGGTCACCCCAGGGACACCCCCCTTTGCCCCATCCCCTCTTGGGAGACCCCAGCATGGGGTGGGGGTTCTTTTCCCCCCTTTATCCCCCCCCCCATCCCCAGGTCCTGGCAGCGCTGAGGCCCGAGGAACTCGTCACACCCCATGCGGGCAGGCAGCGAACCGCAGCCGGGGGGGGTCGGGGTGGGGAAGCTGATGTGGCCGGATGAGCTGAGGGCAGGTCGGGGCTCATCCTGCCTCGTGTGTCCCCCCCGCCCGCTGCAGCATCCTCCAGCACCGAGGCTGCTGCTGCAGCAAAAGGAACCCCCCAAAATGCTGCCCCCACCTTGCACCCCAAAACCCTGCCCTGCGGAGCTGGGGGGGGGGGGTGAGTGGGGTCTGATTATGGGGAGGGGAGAGGACCCTTTGGGTGCGAGCACCCTCCCTGTGTGAGGTGCGTTGCGGTGTGAGGGACCCCTCAGGGACCCCCCCGGGATGTGCTGCTGGGGTGTGTGTGTGGGTTCCATAGCGGGGGGACGGCACCCATGGGTGGGCACACACCCATCCCCACGGCCCCCCGGCTCCGATCGCTCCCCAAAGCCCGTCCCCATCCCTTCTGCACCGAGGTGGTCCCCAAGCCCCCCCCCCCGCCTTGGACCCGCTGCCGGCCCTGGCCTGGCCGGGAGCTGCGCGGTGCCACCAGCGGTACCAGTGCCACCAGTGCCACCGTTGGCCACCGTTGGCCGCAGTGGCTCCCGTCCGGCGGGGGCCGCGGCCGGTGCAGGAAGTTTCGGTGGCGCAGGAAGTGCCGGGGGGTGACGAGAGCTCCGGTCCCTCCGCATCCCCGGACCGCGCCGCATCCGGGCCCCGGCGGCTCGCGCAGGTACCGGGTCCCGGGGGCCCGCGGTGGGTGCGGGATGCACCGAGGGGACCGGGGGTTCGGGGGGGGGGGGTGCCCAGGGAGCAGCCCCGTTCGCTGCCCTTGCGTGGGACGGGAGCGGGGAGCCCCGTCCTTGCGGGGGGGGGCTGCGGGAGCAGGTCCCTGGGTGCCGCCGTCCCCTCGGGCGCAGGCAGCGGCTGGACGGTGCCAGGGGAGCCGGCACCGCGGGGCTGGGTCCTCCCTGCTCCATCGCGTGGCCTCGGGTGGGCGCGGGGCTGGGCGCTCGGCCGCGGGGACGTGGCCCATGTGGGGGGCACAGGGACGTGTCCTCGGTGGGTGCCACAGAGCTCCCCCCATGGAATGGGGTGAACAGGGGCAGAGAGCACTGGGGTGATGGTTGTCCATATTGGGGTGATGGTTGTCCATGTTGGGGTGATGGTTGTCCATATTGGGGTGATGGTTGCCCCTGTTGGGGTGATGGTTGCCCGTGTTGGGGTGATGGTTGTCCATATTGGGGTGATGGTTGCCCCTGTTAGGGTGGTGGTTGCCCCTGTTGGGGTGATGGTTGCCCATGTTGGGGTGATGGTTGCCCCTGTTGGGGTGATGGTTGCCCCTGTTGGAGCTGATGGTTGCCCCTGTTGGGGTGATGGTTGTCCATGTTGGGGTGATGGTTGTCTGTGTTGGGGTGATGGTTGCCCCTGTTGGGGTGATGGTTGCCCATGTTGGGGTGATGGTTGTCCATATTGGGGTGATGGTTGCCCCTGTTGGGGTGATGGTTGTCCATATTGGGGTGATGGTTGTCCATGTTGGGGTGATGGTTGTCCATGTTGGGGTGATGGTTGCCCCTGTTGGGGTGATGGTTGTCCATATTGGGGTGATGGTTGCCCCTGTTGGGGTGATGGTTTTCCGTATTGGGGTGTTTGTTGCCCCTGTTGGGGTGATGGTTGCCCATGTTGGTGGTGATGGTTGCCCATGTTGGGGTGATGGTTGTCCATGTTGGGGTGATGGTTGCCCATGTTGGGGTGATGGTTGTCCGTGTTGGGGTGATGGTTGCCCCTGTTGGAGGTGATGGTTGCCCCTGTTGGGGTGATGGTTGTCCATATTGGGGTGATGGTTGCCCATGTTGGGGTGATGGTTGCCCCTGTTGGGGTGATGGTTGCCAGTGTTGGGGTGATGGTTGCCCATGCTGGAGGTGATGATTGCCCCTGTTGGAGGTGATGGTTGCCCATGCTGGGGTGATGCTTGCCCATGTTGGAGGTGATGGTGATGCTTGCCCCTGTTGAAGGTGATGCTTGCCCTTGCTGGGTTGATGCTTGCCCTTGTTGGGGTGATGCTTGCCCCTGTTCGAGGTGCTGGTGATGCTTGCCCTGCTGGGGTCGCAGTGCTGGGTCCTTGTGTCCACACCTCAGTAATGGGGTGATGCTGCTATGGGTGCAGAGGAGCCCCCCCGGAAGGTGATAGCTTGATGGCAGAGGCACATCCCTGTGAGCCCCGGGTGCTGGGGTTTGGCTTTGGGGTGCAGGGGTGACGGAGCCCCCATGGGGGGCCACGAGGACAGCACCAATGTGGCCCTCAATGCGCAGACCCCATTGGGCTCTGTTGTCACCTCCTGTCCCTGGGTGCCACCAGCCGCTGCCTGTGCTGTGTGGCCGCTCCGTGCCCGCATTCCCATCCACCATTCCCTAATGGATGCGTGGCTGTGGCTGGTTCCCACAGCGATGGCTGCTGGGAAAGGAGGGCAGCGTGTCCCAGAGCAGCACCATGGGAGCCCAGGGACCAGCACAGGGGTGCTGGTGGCGGTGCTGGGCTGTGACGTGGCCGTGGGCGCCCTGGGGCCGGTGTGGGGCACAGCGGGGATGGGGATGGTGGCTTCAGCACCAGTGTGACCAGGGCAGGGCTTGGGGCCGGATGCGCTTTGAGGTCCCTGCAACCCATCCCGTTCCGTGGCGGTTCCATGGTGAGGGGCTCGCGGTGGGGCTCTGCCTGCCTCCTCAGCCCCCTCCCTGCTCAGTCGGGTCCCGCATCCTTTTATCTCCTCAGGAAGCTTCCTCTCCGCTTCCTGCCCTAAAACCAGCTCCATAAATCCCATGGCTTCTGTTCATGGTGGGGAAGCAGGAATTGAGTGCAGAGCGGGAGGCAGGAGCAGCCCGTGGGCACGAGGAGGGTCCCTGGGCTCCCTCTGGCCAAGGTCTGGGGTTCTCAACCCAGGAGAGCCCCAAGGCTCCATCTCCGAGGGTTGATCCCTGGCATCAAGCTCCCAGCTCCTTGATGCCATCATCTTACCGGGATCCCTGCTTCCCAGCCCACTGTAGGGCCCCGGGTAGGCAGGGAGCCCCCCAGTTCCCCCCATCCTGCTTGGGGCACCCCAGATCCAGCTGGGGACGCACCAGGAGAGCATCAAACCTGCTCCAGGATGTGGCCTTCGATGCCATAGGTGGCTTCTGGTGTCCTTGGGGGGCAGATGAGGCACCGGAGCCGCAGCCCTGGTGATGGGGAAGTGAGGCTGGGGGCAGGAAGCTATTCCCAGGCTGGAAAAGCACTGGGATAACCTGAGGGAGGTCGATGGGACCCAGTCCATGGGCTTGGATCTGCTGGCGCTTGGGGTACCGGATGCGGTGGGGTCTTCTCGCCCCATCTCGTGATGCGCCAGGGTTGGGAAGGGGAGGCTTGGGCTGCTCCAGGTTTGCTCCTCTCTCCATAGCACCCCTGCCAAGGAGGGGGTCCCCATCGCCGAGAGACCCCCTGGTGTCCCCCCGTGCCCCCCATCCCCACCGCTGCTCCTACCCCGCTCCAAGCCCCCGGCACCGCTGCCACCGGAGCCGCCCCCCAAGGCCACCGTCCCCTTCGTGCCCCAGTTTGGTGAGTACAGGGGGACCCTCGGCCCTTCCCCTGGCCCAGGGCATCCCTTGGCATGGGCCCATCCCGCCCCAGCCATCCCGTGGGTGCCGTGCTCCCGCTTGGTGGGTCCTTCCCTCCTCCGTCCCCTCTGGGATGGGGGTTCTCCAGGGGTGCGGGGTGTGGGATGGGGTTCGGATGCAGCATCTCCTGGAGGAGAGCACAGCGCTCTGAAGGCACCAGTTCCTGGAGCCTTCTGCTCTTCCCCAGGGGTCACCATGTTTGAAGCAGGCCTGGTTTCACTGGGGTGATGCTGGGCGGGCAGGGGCACAAGAGCAGGGATGGTGCCAAAGTCCCGTCCCAGTGGTGCCGCGGTGGTTGTGCCATTGCCACCGGTGGGACTTTGCCCTTCCCAGCTCTTCTCCAGGCTCCGGATAAAGCCCCCATTGTTGCCCTGGAGCCGGGGTTTGCCAAGGGCAGGGGCACCAGCCAGCGCTGGCGCAGCCCCGTGCAGGCTGGGATGGGCAGGGGGTGCAGGACCCCTGGCTCCATCCCAGCATCTTCCCTCTGCTCCTGCAGATGACTCGGACTACGAGGACTCGGCCTCGGAGGAGGAATTAAGTGGAGCCGTGGGGGAGATGGCTGAGAAGGTTGGTCCTGGAGTCATGGAATGGCTTGGGATGAAGGGAGCTTAAAGCCCCTCCAGCTCCAACCCCTGCCACGGGCAGGGACCCCTTCCATAGAGCAGCTTGCTCCAAGCCCCTGTGTCCAACCTGCCCTTGAGCACTGCCAGGGATGGGGCAGCCACAGCTTCTCTGGGCACCCTGTGCCAGCGCCTCAGCACCCTCCCAGGGAAGAGCTTCATCCCCATGTCCCATCTAACTCTTCCCTCTGCCAGGCTGAAGCCAGTACTCCTCATCCCATCCCTCCATCCCCTGCCCCAAGCCCCTCTCCAGCTTTCCTGCAGCCCCTTCAGGCCCTGGAGCTGCTCTCAGGTCTCCCCTTCAGGAGCCTTCTCTTCTCCACGCGGTTCTGTGGTCCCAGCTCTCAGCCTGCCCCATCCCACGGGAGCAGGGTGACCATTCCCGGGGAGAAGCGCTGGTGCCGGGCTGCTTTGGAGGTGCTGGGGAGCACCCATGCAGTGTGCAGAGCGGGGTCCCTGCCCCGCCGAGCGCCCAGAGCATCCCTGCAGCTGCCTGCATCCCGCCCGTGCTGCGTGCGGGTCCCCCTGCAGCGCCGCACCCGGCTGAGCCCCGCAGCGGGGCCGGGGGCTGCTCAGCACCGCCCGGGCTGCCCTGGCCGCAGCAGAGGGCTTGGAGCACTGGGGGGCTCCCACGCGTGTCCCCGCAGGAGGAGGCCGAGCCCCCGGCACCGCGGTCCCTGCGCGCCAACAGCCTCGACAGCGAGGATGAGCTCAGCGAGGAGCAGGGGGAGGCTGCGCTGCGCAGGTACGGCCTGGATGGGACACGTGTGTGTGTGTGTGTGACACGTGTGTGTGTGACACGTGTGTGTGTGACACGTGTGTGTGTGACACGTGTGTGTGTGTGACACGTGTGTGTGTGTGTGACACGTGTGTGTGTGACACGTGTGTGTGTGACACGTGTGTGTGTGACACGTGTGTGTGTGTGACACGTGTGTGTGTGTGTGACACGTGTGTGTGTGACACGTGTGTGTGTGTGACACGTGTGTGTGTGTGACACGTGTGTGTGTGACACGTGTGTGTGTGTGACACGTGTGTGTGTGACACGTGTGTGTGTGACACGTGTGTGTGTGACACGTGTGTGTGTGACACGTGTGTGTGTGACACGTGTGTGTGTGACACGTGTGTGTGACACGTGTGTGTGTGTGACACGTGTGTGTGTGACACGTGTGTGTGACACGTGTGTGTGTGTGACACATGTGTGTGTGTGACACGTGTGTGTGTGACACTAGTTTGTGTGTGACACGAGTGTGTGTATGTGTGACACGTGTGTGTGTGACACGTGTGTGTGTGTGTGTGTGTGACACGTGTGTGTGTGACACGTGTGTGTGTGACACGTGTGTGTGTGACACGTGTGTGTGTGACACGTGTGTGTGTGACACGTGTGTGTGTGTGTGACACGTGTGTGTGTGACACGTGTGTGTGTGACACGTGTGTGTGTGACACGTGTGTGTGTGTGACACGTGTGTGTGACACATGTGTGTGTGTGTGACACATGTGTGTGTGTGTGACACGTGTGTGTGTGACACATGTGTGTGTGTGACACGTGTGTGTGTGTGACACGTGTGTGTGTGTGACACGTGTGTGTGACACATGTGTGTGTGTGTGACACGTGTGTGTGTGACACGTGTGTGTGACACATGTGTGTGTGACACGTGTGTGTGTGACACGTGTGTGTGTGACACGTGTGTGTGTGACACGTGTGTGTGTGTGTGTGACACGTGTGTGTGACACGTGTGTGTGTGACACGTGTGTGTATGTGTGACACGTGTGTGTGTGACACGTGTGTGTGTGTGTGACACGTGTGTGTGTGTGTGACACGTGTGTGTGTGTGTGCAGGATGGGACATGTGTGTGTGTGTGTGCAGGATGGGACACGTGTGTGTGTGTGTGTGTGTGCAGGATGGGACACGTGTGTGTGTGTAAATGGGGATGTGTGTGTGTGTAATTGGGGCTGTGTGTGTGTGTGCAGGATGGGACACACGTGTATGTAAATGGGGATGTGTGTGTGTGTGACAGGTGTGTGTGACACGTGTGTGTGTGTAATGGGGATGTGTGTGTGATGTGTGTGTGTGTAATGGGGATGTGTGTGTGTGTGTGTGTGTGTGTGTGTGTGTGTGTGGTGTGTGTGTGTGTGTGTGTGTGTGTGTGTGTGTGTGTAAATGGGGATGTGTGTGTGTGTGTGTGTGTAAATGGGGATGTGTGTGTGTGTGCAGGATGGGACACGTGTGTGTGTGTAAATGGGGATGTGTGTGTGTGTGCAGGATGGGACACGCGTGTGTGTGTAAATGGGGATGTGTGTGTGTGTGCAGGATGGGACACGCATGTGTGTGTAAATGGGGATGTGTGTGTGTGTGCAGGATGGGACACGCATGTGTGTGTAAATGGGGATGTGTGTGTCAGCATCGGCAGAGAGCTCTGGTCCGTGTGTGTGTGCGTGCAGAGCTCGGGGCTGTGCACGCGTGTGCACACGCGGTACTCATGTAGGGGAGCCCGCGTGTGCACGCGTGAGCAGGGAGCAGCTCTGCGCCTACCTGGGTTTGGGGATCCCCCTGGCCCCCATTCCCAGGGCTGGAATCCACGTCCCTCCTGTCCCAGGACCTGGGGGACCCCCACCTATGGGACCCCCACCTATGGGACCCCCACAAGGGGATCCCACCTATGGGACCCCCATCAATGAGACCGCCACTTAGGGGGACCCCACCAGGGAAACCCCCACTATGGGACCCCCTCCAATGGGACCGCACCAGGGGAATCCCACCAAGGGGACCCCATTAATGGGACCGCCACCAATGGGACCCCCAGCAATGGGACCCCCACTGTGGGACCCCCACTATGGGACCCCCATCAATGGGACCCCCACTATGGGACCCCCACCATGGGACCCCCCTCAATGGGACCCCCACTATGGGACCCCCACCAATGGGACCCCATCAATGGGACCCCCACTATGGGACCCCCACTGTGGGACCCCCATCAATGAGACCCCCACCAATGGGACCCCCACTATGGGACCCCCACCAATGGGACCCCCAGGAAGGCCCCCCAAGCCCCCCCCATCCCTGCTGCTGAGGCTGCCTCCTGCTCTGCCCATGCCCCGGGGAAGGACACGGGGAGGCCGCAGCGCGCAGGGGTGGTGGTGGGGGGGGCATCTCACCCTCCCTGTCCCCACCCCCCCCCGCTCCATGTCCGCAGCCCCAGCCCGCACCCAGCGCCCGCCTTCCCCAGCGGCACGGACATGGAGGGGTCCCCGCTGCCAGCCCCGCTCAGAGCGGGGTGGTTGGACAAGAACCCACCCCAGGGGTGAGTGATGCCATTGGGGGGGGGGGGGGGGGGGGGGGGGGGGGGGGGGGGGCACGGGACCCATCCCTGCGCCTCGGGGGGTCCCCCTGCAATTCCTCCCGCTGCATCCCCAGCCCCGGTTTAACCCCAAATGGGTAAAACCCACTCATTCTGGGGTGCAAAAGCCTTGGTTGGGGTGGGTGCCAGCAGCACTGAGCCGGGGGGGAGCAGGGAAGGCTGCAGTGAGCTTCCCGCTGGATCCTGCGTGGGAATGAGCTGCCTTTGCTCTGGGGAGCCCTGGAATAGCAGCGGGGATGTGGGGGGATCCCTAGGGATGGTGCCAACCCCCGGCGCCTCCATCCGTGGGTGCGGCGGCAGCGGGTGCTGGTGGCTCTGCCTTAGGGGTGCCGGCTCCAGCCTGGGGCTCACGGCCTCGGTGCGCGTGGTGCGGAGCTGTGGGGCTGGGGAAGGAGGAACTGGGAGCCCCGGGAGAGCAGCGGGGCCATGGAGTGCACGGGAGGGGTTTGTGGTGCTGCAGGAGTGAGAACATGGGTGCTATGGGTGTCTGCGTGCTCAGGGACAAGAAAGCGCGGGGAGCCCAGTGCGCCCAGTGAGACCGGTGAGACCAGTGAGCCCAGTGAGACCAGTGAGCCCAGTGCGCCCAGTGAGACCAGTGCACGCAGTGAGCCCAGTGCACCCAGTGAGACCAGTGCGCCCAGTGAGACCAGTGCGCCCAGTGAGACCAGTGAGCCCAGTGAGACCAGTGCACCCAGTGAGACCAGTGCACCCAGTGCGCCCAGTGAGCCCAGTGCACCCAGTGAGCCCAGTGGGCCCAGTGAGACCAGTGCGCCCAGTGAGCCCAGTGCACCCAGTGAGCCCAGTGAGACCAGTGAGCCCAGTGGACCCAGTGAGCCCAGTGCACCCAGTGAGACCAGTGCACCCAGTGAGCCCAGTGAGCCGAGTGCGCCCAGTGAGACCAGTGCACCCAGTGAGCCCAGTGGGCCCAGTGAGCCCAGTGCACCCAGTGAGACCAGTGCGCCCAGTGAGCACAGTGAGACCAGTGTGCCCAGTGAGACCAGTGCGCCCAGTGAGCCCAGTGCACCCAGTGAGACCAGTGCGCCCAGTGAGCCCAGTGAGCCCAGTGAGCCCAGTGAGCCCAGTGCGCCCAGTGCGCCCAGTGCGCCCAGTGAGCCGAGTGCGCCCAGTGAGCCCAGTGAGCACAGTGAGCCCAGTGAGCACAGTGAGACCAGTGCCCCCAGTGAGACCAGTGGGCCCAGTGAGCCCAGTGAGCACAGTGAGACCAGTGCCCCCAGTGAGACCAGTGCGCCCAGTGAGCACAGTGAGACCAGTGCGCCCAGTGAGCCCAGTGAGCCCAGTGAGCCCAGTGAGACCAGTGAGCACAGTGAGCCCAGTGCGCCCAGTGAGCCCAGTGCGCCCAGTGCGCCCAGTGAGCCGAGTGCGCCCAGTGAGCCCAGTGAGCACAGTGAGACCAGTGAGACCAGTGAGCACAGTGAGCCCAGTGAGCCCAGTGAGCACAGTGAGCCCAGTGCGCCCAGTGCGCCCAGTGAGCACAGTGAGACCAGTGTGCCCAGTGAGACCAGTGCGCCCAGTGAGACCAGTGAGACCAGTGAGCACAGTGAGCCCAGTGAGCCCAGTGAGCCCAGTGCACCCGGTGAGCACAGTGAGCCCAGTGCCCCCAGTGCGCCAGTGCACAGAGTGAGCACCACACGCTCACTTCCGTCCCATCAGGGAACCTGCTTAAAGAGCCCCTGCTCCAGCTGGGAGCAAAACCTACAGGAGATGGGAAGGGTGTTTGGGAGCTGCTGCACTGGGGCTGCAGACGGGGGAGGAGGGGGAGGAGGAGGAGGAGGAGAAGGAGGAGGAGGAGGTGGAGGAGGAAGAGGAGGAGAAGGAGAAGAAGGAGCAGGAGGAGGAGGAGGAGGAAGAGGAGCAGGAGGAGGAGCAGCAGGAGGAGGAGGAGGAGAAGAAGGAGCAGGAGGAGGAGGAGGAGGAAGAGGAGCAGCAGGAGGAGGAGGAGGAGGAAGAGGAGGAGGAACAGGAGCAGCAGGAGGAGCAGGAGGAGGAGGAGGAAGAGGAGGAGGAGGAGGAAGAGGAGCAGCAGGAGCAGGAGGAGGAGGAGCAGGAGGAGGAGGAGCAGGAGGAGGAAGCTCAGGCTGCTTGCAGTGTGGCAGTGGGGCTGCTGGGGAAGTGGAAGCACCGGGAAGTCCCTGGGAAGCTGCTGATGGGAGCCTGGGGGAGGCAATGGGAGGCAAACCGGGACCCCAACCCCTCAGCATCTAAAAGCAATGGGAGGTCAGAGCGGGGCTGGGGGTGTCTGTGTCCCGTGGGACAGGGATGAGCTCCCAGGGCAGAGCCGAGTGGTTCTGATCCCTGTTTTGATCCTGGTTTTGATCCCAGGTTTGATCCCCGTTTTGATCCCATTTCTGATCCCTTTTTTGATCCTGGTTTTGATCCCAGCTTTGATCCCGGTTTTGATCCCATTTCTGATCCCTTTTTTGATCCTGGTTTAGATTCCATTTCTGATCCCGGTTTTGATCCCATTTCTGATCCCTTTTTTGATCCTGGTTTAGATTCCATTTCTGATCCCGGTTTTGATCCCATTTCTGATCCCTTTTTTGATCCTGGTTTAGATTCCATTTCTGATCCCGGTTTTGATCCCCGTTCTGATCCCAGTTTTGATCCTGGTTCTGATCCCGGTTCTTATCCCAGTTTTGATCCCATTTCTGATCCCATTTCTGATCCCGGTTCTGATCCCGGTTTTGATCCCATTTCTGATCCCAGTTTTGATCCTGGTTCTGATCCCAGTTTTGATCCTGGTTCTGATCCCAGTTTTGATCCCATTTCTGATCCCGGTTCTGATCCCGGTTTTGATCCCATTTCTGATCCCTTTTTTGATCCTGGTTTAGATTCCATTTCTGATCCCGGTTTTGATCCCATTTCTGATCCCTTTTTTGATCCTGGTTTAGATTCCATTTCTGATCCCAGTTTTGATCCTGGTTCTGATCCCAGTTTTGATCCCATTTCTGATCCCGGTTCTGATCCCGGTTTTGATCCCATTTCTGATCCCGGTTCTGATCCCGGTTTTGATCCTGGTTCTGATCCCGGTTTTGATCCCATTTCTGATCTCAGTTTTGATCCTGGTTCTGATCCCAGTTTTGATCCCATTTCTGATCCCAGTTCTGATCCCGGTTTTGATCCTGGTTTAGATTCCATTTCTGATCCCTTTTTTGATCCTGGTTTAGATTCCATTTCTGATCCCGGTTTTGATCCCATTTCTGATCCCTTTTTTGATCCTGGTTTAGATTCCATTTCTGATCCCGTTTTTGATCCCGGTTCTGATCCCAGTTTTGATCCTGGTTCTGATCCCGGTTTTGATCCCAGTTTTGATCCCATTTCTGATCCCAGTTTTGATCCCATTTCTGATCCCATTCCTGATCCCGGTTCTGATCCCAGTTTTGATCCTGGTTCTGATCCCAGTTTTGATCCCATTTCTGATCCCGGTTCTGATCCCAGTTTTGATCCCATTTCTGATCCCTGTTCTGATCCCGGTTCTGATCCCGGTTTTGATCCCATTTCTGATCCCAGTTTTGATCCTGGTTCTGATCCCGGTTTTGATCCCAGTTTTGATCCCATTTCTGATCCCAGTTTTGATCCTGGTTCTGATCCCATTCCTGATCCCGGTTCTGATCCCAGTGGCTGCTGCCGGTTCCAGAAGGGCCGAGCTCTGGTGTCACGTGTGGGGATGGCGAAACCCTTCCTGAGCAAACAGACCCTTGGGCAGCAGCCCGGGCTGGGTCCCCATCCCGCAGGGATTCCATGGAAGAGCCCTGCTGGGATGTGTTCCCTTGGGACACGGTGCAGGATGGAGGGATGGGGATGGGGACACGGTGCAGGATGGAGGGATGGGGATGGGGACACGGTGCAGGATGGAGGGATGGGGATGGGAACACGGTGCAGGATGGAGGGATGGAGGGATGGGGATGGGGACACGGTGCAGGATGGAGGGATGGGGATGGGGACACGGTGCAGGATGGAGGGATGGGGATGGGAACACGGTGCAGGATGGAGGGATGGGGATGGGAACACGGTGCAGGATGGAGGGATGGGGACACGGTGCAGGATGGAGGGATGGGAACACGGTGCAGGATGGAGGGATGGGGATGGGAACACGGTGCCGGATGGAGGGATGGGGATGGGGACACGGTGCAGGATGGAGGGATGGGGATGGGGACACGGTGCAGGATGGAGGGATGGGGATGGGAACACGGTGCCGGATGGAGGGATGGGGATGCAGGATGGAGGGATGGGGATGGGAACACGGTGCAGGATGGAGGGATGGGGACACGGTGCAGGATGGAGGGATGGGAACACGGTGCAGGATGGAGGGATGGGGATGGGGACACGGTGCAGGATGGAGGGATGGGGATGGGACGGTGCAGGATGGAGGGATGGTGCAGGATGGAGGGATGGGGATGGGGACACGGTGCAGGATGGAGGGATGGGGATGGGGACACGGTGCAGGATGGAGGGATGGGGATGGGGACACGGTGCAGGATGGAGGGATGGGGATGGGAACACGGTGCAGGATGGAGGGATGGGGACACGGTGCAGGATGGAGGGATGGGGACATGGTGCAGCATGGAGGGATGGGGAGGGGGACACGGTGCAGGATGGAGGGATGGGGATGGGGACACGGTGCAGGATGGAGGGGTGGGGATGGGAACATGGTGCAGGATGGAGGGATGGGGATGGGGACACGGTGCAGGATGGAGGGTGCAGCAGAATGGAGGGATGGGGATGGGGACACGGTGCAGGATGGAGGGATGGGAACATGGTGCAGAATGGAGGGATGGGGATGGGGACACGGTGCAGGATGGAGGGATGGGGATGGGAACACGATGCAGGATGGAGGGATGGGAACACGGTGCCGGATGGAGGGATGGGGATGGGGACACGGTGCAGGATGGAGGGATGGGGATGGGGACACGGTGCAGGATGGAGGGGTGGGGATGGGAACATGGTGCAGGATGGAGGGATGGGGATGGGGACACGGTGCAGGATGGAGGGATGGGGATGGGGACACAGGATGGAGGGTGCAGGATGGAGGGATGGGGACACGGTGCAGGATGGAGGGATGGGAACATGGTGCAGAATGGAGGGATGGGGATGGGGACACGGTGCAGGATGGAGGGATGGGGATGGGAACACGATGCAGGATGGAGGGATGGGAACACGGTGCCGGATGGAGGGATGAGGATGGGGACACGGTGCAGGATGGAGGGATGGGGATGGGGACACGCTGCAGGATGGAGGGATGGGGACATGGATTAAAACTGGGATCAAAGCCAGGATCAAAATTGGGATCAAACCAGGATCAAGGGATCAGGATGGGGACACAGCACAGGATCGATGCTGAGGTGGCCCCAGGCTCTTGACAACTGGGGCGTGAAGCACATCGGAGTCACCCCAGTTCAAGGGCGCTCGGTGCAGCCTGGGGATGGGGGGGAGCAGGGAAGGGGCTGCCCCAGTCCCGTGGGGCCCTCCCTACACCCTGTCCTCAGGTGCCCCATTGGGGGGCAGCTGGGTCACCTCCAGCGGGTCCCTTCCAGGTCCTACATCTACCAGAGGCGCTGGGTGAAGCTGGATGCTGAGCACCTGTGCTATTTCGACAGTGAGAAGGTGGGTTGGGGTCTGGGGCTTGCGGGGAGGAGGTGGCAGAGGAGATGCCCCTGTGGGGCCGCATCCTGCTGGGTATGGCGGGGAGCAGCAGGGGGTGGGTGCTGGGGTGATGCTGGTGGGATGCGGGATGCTCGGAGCCTGGGGTGGTCTCCATCCCATCATCCCAAGGCCACGGTGAGGCTGAACCTCAAATCCTGTGTTCAGCTCTGGGCCCCTCACTGCAAGAGAGACCTTGAGGTGCTGGAGCAGGGACAGGGCAGGGAATGGAGCTGGTGCAGGGCCTGGAGCCCAAGTGTGATGGGGAAGGGCTGAGGGACCTGGGGGGTTCAGTGTGGGGAAGAGAAGGCTCAGGGGGGACCTGATGGCTGCCTACAAGTGCCTGAACTGGCTGGTTCCATGGCCCTCTGGTGCTGAGCAGTCTCTCCCGCCGTCCCCTGCTCCAGGATGCCTATTCCAAGCGCTTCATCCCCGTCTCCTCCATCTCCCGCATCGCCAGCGTCGGGGACCAGAAGTTCGAGGTCATCACCAACAACCGCAACTTCGTGTTCCGTGCCGAGAGCGATGGTGGGTTCCCGGCTCCCCGCCTGCCCCTGCGCCCCACGGGAGGAGCTCGGGAGCTTCCCGGCCCCGGGCTCGGATCCTGACCCATCCCCATCCCCGCAGCCGAGCGCAACGAGTGGATCCGGACCCTGCAGCAGGCGGCGGAGGAGCGGAGGAGGACATCGGGGTCCCCAGGCTCCAGTGGGGCCCCCGCCGAGCTGCCCGACAGGAGCGGCTTCCTGGAGCTGCGCGGCTTCAAGCACAAGCTCTTCGTGGTGGTGGCTGGGGACAAAGTTCTCCTCTACAAGAACGCTGAGGTGGGTGGCGGGGATGAGGTGACACCATGGGGCAACGCGGGGATGCCTTAGTGGGGACCCTTCCTTTTGCACCCGCACACACAGCAGTGGATGAGGTGACACCATGGGGCAACGCGGGGATGCTTTAGTGGGGACCCTTCCCTTTGCCCCCGCACACACAGCAGTGGATGAGGTGACACCATGGGGCACCCCAGGGATGCTCTAAGGGGATCCCTTCCCTTTGCACCCGCACACTGAGCAGTGGATGAGGTGACACCATGGGGCACCCCAGGGATGCTCTAAGGGGATCCCTTCCCTTTGCCCCCGCACACTGAGCAGTGGATGAGGTGACACCATGGGGCAACACGGGGATGCTTTAATGGGGACCCTTCCCTTTGCCCCCACACACTGAGCAGTGGATGAGGTGACACCATGGGGCAACGCGGGGATGCTCTAAGGGGGACCCTTCCCTTTGCACCCGCACACTGAGCAGTGGATGAGGTGACACCATGGGGCACCCCAGGGATGCTCTAAGGGGGACCCTTCCTTTTGCACCCACACACTGAGCAGTGGATGAGGTGACACCATGGGGCACCCCAGGCATGCTCTAAGGGGGACCCTTCCCTTTGCACCCGCACACTGAGCAGTGGATGAGGTGACACCATGGGGCACCCCAGGCATGCTCTAAGGGGATCCCTTCCCTTTGCCCCCGCACACTGAGCAGTGGATGAGGTGACACCATGGGGCACCCCAGGCATGCTCTGGGGCACACACAGCAGTGGATGATGACACCATGGGGGGGATGCTCTATGGGAGACACTTCCCTTTGCACCCGCACACTGAGCAGGGCAGCAGTGAGCTGGGGGTGCCACCCCCTAAATGGGGACAGCTCAGCCCCCACAGGCTGCTGACACTGGGGCTGCAGCCCCTTCTCACCACCCGCTCCAAGCTTTGGGGTTCCCCAGGAGCACCGAACCCACTGGAGATGCTCCATAGGGATGGGAGCCAGGCAGGGAAAGGGGCACGGCAGCTCCTGCATCGCCCGTGTCCCTCTGGGACGGGTCCCCATTGCCCACCCTCACCCCAGGACTATCGCCTCGGCATCGGCATCACCTACATCGAGATGAACGTGGGCAACGTGAAGGAGGTGGATCGCCGCGGCTTCGACCTCACCACCCCGTACCGCACCTTCAGCTTCGCGGCCGACTCGGAGCAGGAGAAGGAGGAGTGGGTGGAAGCCATGCAGCAATCCATCGCCGAGGCCCTCTCCAACTCCGAGGTGGCCGAGAGGATCTGGGCCCTGGAACCCAACTGCTCCTGCGCCGACTGCGGCTCCCCCAAGCCCGACTGGGCCTCCATCAACCTCTGCGTGGTCATCTGCAAGCGATGCGCAGGTGCCCGCATCCCGAGGCTGGGGACCGCGCTGGGGTGGCTTCTCCCATCCCAAAGCAGCTCCTCAACGGCTTTGTCTCGCTGGCAGGGGAGCACCGGGGCTTGGGTCCTTCAATCAGCAAAGTGCGGAGCCTGAAGATGGACAGGAAGGTGTGGACGGAGGAGCTGATCCAGGTATTGGTGCAGATCGACCCCCCCAAAGCCCCTTTTTGGGGGGCAGAAATCCCCTCCCCATGGCAGAGCCATTGGTGGTGGGCTGAGGACTTCCCCAGCCTTTGGGGTGACGCTGCGGTGGGTTTGGCCCCTCGGCATCCTCCATCCCCATCCCTGTGGTCCGTGGACACCCGCGTGGTGAGGACAAGCAGCGCTTGTGCGCCGGTGCTGAGGAAGTGTTGCAGTGGAATGCATGGACACAGACGGGATTCATTCCCAGCCCCAGCCCAGCCGCATTCCCAGCCGGCAGACCCTGGCTGGCCCCGCTCTTCCCGACCTTTCCTGCTCGGATCCCGCATTCCTTCCCGAGTCCCACCCGCGCTGCCTCCGGCATCGCCTGCTCCCCGAGCCCCCAAACGCTTCCAGCTGTGCTCCATCCCCTCCCTTCTCCGGGATTGATGCCCAAACCCAGGATGCTGCCAGCATCCCATTCCCACCCTGGCTCTGCTGCTTAGGGATGCTGGCAGAGCTCCCAAGGGCTCGCTGAGGCAGCGAGAAACCTCTTCATGTCAGGCTGAGCATCATTCGGTACCGGGCAGTGGGGTGGCGAGGAGCCAGGGAATGGCCTTTAAATCCCCCCGGATGGATGCGGAGCATCCCGCCCCTTGCCGGCAGCTGGATGCTGCATTCCAGATGTGGTTTTCCAGGCAGGAAGGGGGGTCAGGGGCTGCGGGGGCTGCAGACGTTGGGCTGAGCCAGGCTGTGGGGCTGCCTTACTGCAGCGAGTGGGTGCTCCTGTGCACCCCATGCAGCACCCGTCACCCCCCCGGTGCACCCCACTGCTCCCTGGGCAGGCACAGCAGCAGCTTTGGGCTCTGAATGTCCCCATGAGCGGAGCTGCTGCCGGGCTCATCCTGCAGGAGGAATCCTGGAGGAGCTGTTGGAGCAGGGCCAGAGGAGGCCACGGAGCTGCTGCGAGGGCTGGAGCAGCTCTGCTCTGGAGCCAGGCTGAGAGAGCTGGGCTGGGGCAGCCTGGAGAAGAGAAGGCTCCTGAAGGGGAGACCTGAGAGCAGCTCCAGTGCCTGAAGGGGCTGCAGGAAAGCTGGAGAGGGGCTTGGGACAAGGGCCTGTAGGGACAGGCCAAGGGGAATGGCTTTAACCTGCCCCAGGGGAGACTGAGCTGAGCTCTTAGGCAGAAGCTCTTCCCTGGGAGGGTGCTGAGGCGCTGGCACAGGGTGCCCAGAGAAGCTGTGGCTGCCCCATCCCTGGCAGTGCTCAAGGCCAGGTTGGACACAGGGGCTTGGAGCAAGCTGCTCTATGGAAGGGGTCCCTGCCCGTGGCAGGGGCTGGAGCTGGAGGAGCTTTAGGGTCCCTTCAGCCCACCCCATCCCAATCCCAGCCCCTCTCCACCCCCCCCATCACCCTCTCTTTGTCCCTCAGCTCTTCCACCACATCGGTAACGCTGTGGCCAACCAGTTCTGGGCCGCCAACGTCCCCCCCAGCGAATCCATCGGCCCCGGCAGCGGGAGCCGGGAGAGGAGGCGCTTCCTGACGGCCAAGTACCGGGAGGGCAAGTACCGGCGCTACCACCCGCTCTTCGGCAACCAGGAGGAGCTCGACAGGGTCCGTGCCTCGGGGCAGCGCCTGCGGGTCCCCTCGGGTGCTCGGGGTGGGGGGTGCTGAGCCTGCTCTGGGGTGCAGGGTCTGCCCAGGCAGGGTGCCCAGCCTAGGGTATGGGCTGGGTGGCTTCTTAGCCTGTGTGTATCCCTGTCTGTATCCATGTCTGTATCCCTGCCTGTACCCTTACCTGTATCCCTGTCTGTATCCGTGTCCGTATCCATGTCTGTATCCCTGTGTGTATCCATGTCCGTACCCATGTCTGTATCCCTGCCTGTACCCTTTCCTGTATCCCTGTCTGTATCCATGTCTGTATCCCTGCCTGTATCCCTGTGTGTATCCCTGTCTGTATCCGTGTCCGTATCCATGTCTGTATCCCTGTGTGTATCTCTGTCTGTATCCCTGCCTGTATCCCTGTCTTTATCCATGTCTGTATCCCTGCCTGTACCCTTACCTGTATCCCTGTCTGTATCCATGTCTGTAGCCTTGCCTGTATCCTTGCCTGTATCCCCACCTGAATCCCTGCCTGTATCCTTGCCTGTATCCCCACCTGAATCCCTGCATATATCCCTGCCTTTATCCCTGTCTGTGTCCTTGCCTGTGTCCCTGCCTGAATCCCTGCCTGTATCCCTGTCTGTATGGCTGTCTGTATCTCTGTCCTTATCCCTGTCTGTATCCCTGCCTTTATCCCTGCCTGTATCCCTGCCTTTATCCCTGCCTGTATCCCTGTCTGTATGGCTGTCTGTGTCTTTGGCCTTATCTGTGGCTTTATCCCTGTCTGCATCCCTGCTTGTACCCCTGCCTTTATCCCTATCTGTATCCATGCCCTTCTCCCTGCCTTTATCCCTGTCTGCATCCCTGCCTTTATTCCTGCCCGTATCTCTGTCTGTATCACATCACCCCCATTGCACACCCTGTATCCCCACTGGGTACCCTGGGCTCTCCAGGAGGGACAAGCCGGATGTGGGAACAGGGAGACATCTCTGATGGGGCACAACCAGCCCCATTTCCAGGCTGGAAAGCCCAGTCTGGGATGGGATTCCCCATTCCACAGCCAGGTTTCACCTCTTCCCAGCTTGGAAATGGCATCGGGGTCCAGCATTGGGCTGGAATGGGGTTGGTGTTGAGGGGGACGCTGTGATTCCAGCATCTTCCTACAGCGACCAGCACCCAATTCACTTCCATTCATCCATTCCCATTCCCAGCCATGGGCATGGTGCTGGGTTGGGGCTTCACTCCACTTTGCCCCACTGGCACAAGGAATGATGTCCTGGTACAGGGAATGCCGTCCCAGCACAGGCGATGCCATCCCAGCACAGGGAATGCCGTTCCAGCACAGGGAATGCCATCCCAGCACAGGGAATGCCATCCCAGCACAGGGAATGCTGTCCCAGCACAGGAAATGCCATCCCAACAATGCCATCCCAGGACGGGCAATGCCATCCCAACAATGCCATCCCAGCACAGGCAATGCCATCCCAACAATGCCATCCCAGCACAGGCAATGCCATCCCAACAATGCCATCCCAGCACAGGCAATGATATCCCAGTACGGGCAATGCCATCCCAGCACAGGCAATGCCATCCCAACAATGCCATCCCAGCACGGGCAATGCCATCCCAACAATGCCATCCCAACAACGCCATCCCAGCACAGACAATGCCATCCCAGCACAGGCAATGCCATCCCAGCACGGGCAATGCCATCCCAACAACAATGCCATCCGGGCAATGCCATCCCAGCACAGGCAATGATATCCCAACACGGGCAATGCCATCCCAACACGGGCAATGCTATCCCAACAATGCCATCCCAACAATGCCATCCCAGCACAGGCAATGCCATCCCAGCACGGGCAACGCCATCCCAGCACGGGGACCGCCGTCCCCGCTCCCCCCCGCATCCCTCCCCGTCGGGCCCGTCGGCCCGCATGTGCCTTTGTTTGTGTTCCTGCCCCGCTCCCGCCCCGTGACCTCAGCGGCTCCTCCGCCCCAAACCTCCCCTCCCTCCCTCCCTCCCCTCCTTTGTCCCGCTCGGCCGCCGGCTCCGCTCCCGCTGCTGCCCCGGGGCCGATCCCGGTGTTCCCGGTGCTCCCCAGGCGCTGTGCGCGGCCGTCACCACCGCGGACCTGGCGGAGACGCAGGCGCTGCTGTTCTGTGGGGCCGCCGCGTCCTGCCCCACCGGGGACCCCCAGTGCCCCACGCCCCTCGCCCTGGCCCAGAGGAGCGGGCAGCGCCTGCAGATGGAATTCCTGCTCCACAACAGGTCCTCAGGTAAAGGGGCTGAGCCCGGGGGCTGGGGGCATCCACCGGGAATGCGGCAGGGGTAGCCCGGGGGATGCAGGGCTCCGGAGCCATGCTGGGGTATCCTGGGGGATACAGGGCTCTGGAACCCTGCTGGGGTATCCTGGGGGATACAGGGCTCTGGAACCCTGCTGGGGTATCCTGGGGATACAGGGCTCTGGAACCCTGCTGGGGTGTCCTGGGGATACAGGGCTCTGGAACCCTGCTGGGGCTTCCTGATGGATGCAGGGCTCTGGAAACCTGCTGGGGCTTCCTGATGGGTGCAGGGCTCTGGAACCCTGCTGGGGTGTCCTGGGGATACAGGGCTCTGGAACCCTGCTGGGGTGTCCTGGGGATACAGGGCTCTGGAACCTGCTGTATCCTGGGGGGGCTCTGGAAACCTGCTGGGGTGTCCTGGGGATACAGGGCTCTGGAACCCTGCTGGGGTGTCCTGGGGATACAGGGCTCTGGAACCCTGCTGGGGTATCCTGGGGATACAGGGCTCTGGAACCCTGCTGGGGTGTCCTGGGGATACAGGGCTCTGGAACCCTGCTGGGGTGTCCTGGGGATACAGGGCTCTGGAACCCTGCTGGGGTGTCCTGGGGATACAGGGCTCTGGAAACCTGCTGGGGTGTCCTGGGGATACAGGGCTCTCCTGGGGATACAGGGCTCTGGAACCCTGCTGGGGTATCCTGGGGGATACAGGGCTCTGGAAACCTGCTGGGGTATCCTGGGGATACAGGGTGGAAACCTGCTGTCCTGGGGATACAGGGCTCTGGAAACCTGCTGGGGTGTCCTGGGGATACAGGGCTCTGGAAACCTGCTGCTGGGGCTTCCTGGTGCAGGGCTCTGGAACCCTGCTGGGGTGTCCTGGGGATACAGGGCTCTGGAACCCTGCTGGGGTGTCCTGGGGATACAGGGCTCTGGAAACCTGCTGGGGTATCCTGGGGATACAGGGCTCTGGAACCCTGCTGGGGTGTCCTGGGGATACAGGGCTCTGGAACCCTGCTGGGGTATCCTGGGGGATACAGGGCTCTGGAAACCTGCTGGGGTATCCTGGGGATACAGGGCTCTGGAAACCTGCTGGGGTGTCCTGGGGATACAGGGCTCTGGAAACCTGCTGGGGTGTCCTGGGGATACAGGGCTCTGGAAACCTGCTGGGGTGTCCTGGGGATACAGGGCTCTGGAACCCTGCTGGGGTATCCTGGGGGATACAGGGCTCTGGAACCCTGCTGGGGTATCCTGGGGATACAGGGCTCTGGAACCCTGCTGGGGTATCCTGGGGATACAGGGCTCTGGAAACCTGCTGGGGTATCCTGGGGATACAGGGCTCTGGAGCCCTGCTGGGGTATCCTGGGGGATACAGGGCTCTGGAAACCTGCTGGGGTGTCCTGGGGGATACAGGGCTCTGGAACCCTGCTGGGGTATCCTGGGGGATACAGGGCTCTGGAACCCTGCTGGGGTGTCCTGGGGATACAGGGCTCTGGAACCCTGCTGGGGCTTCCTGATGGGTGCAGGGCTCTGGAACGCTGTCGGTGCATCCCTGGGGATACAGGAGTGTGGTCCCAGCGCTTTATCCTACCCAGCAGTTTCCCAGCGTGGGGATATCCAGCTGCTCTGTGCATCCCAGGAGAGGGAGAAAGGGCTTTGGGGAGCACCCCCATGATCCAGCCCAGCCAGGGATACCAGTGCAAAACCCTGTATGGGATGCAGGGAAGGACAAGGCACCATCCTGGGTAGCCCAGGGGACATTCCTCTGTCCCCCACCTCCAGCATTCCCTAAACCTTCCCACCCATTCCACCCACTGTGGCTCCCATGGGACCCATCCGCACCCTGACACAGGGTGAACTTCCACCCCGGGAGCATTCCAGCCGCCGGGATGGAGGTGTTCCCGCCTGCCCCAGCCATCACCTCCCTTCCCCGCCTCGGCGGCCAAGCCTGGCCCGCAGGAGCTGGAATTCACCCAGGATTGGGGCTGGCCCTGCCCTGCATTCCGGATGTGTCAGCACAAAATGGGTCTGGAAGAGCCGGAGAAAACCGATCCCCTGAGCTCATCCTGGCTCTGGAATTCCTGGGGCCGATGAGCTCTGTGTGGAGCAGGGCTGGGATCACGGAGCGGGATTCTCCCCCTTTTCCCCGTCCCGGGAGCTCCAGGGAGCCCCATGCTCTGACCTGGGGGTGCTTTAGGGGTGTCCCTGCATCCCGGTTCCTGGAGGAACTTGGGGAATGCCTCTTGTTGGAAGGCAAAGAGGGGAAACTGAGGCACTGCGGGACTGCGATGCTCCGCTCCTATGGATCCACAAGGAGCTGGGACAGCCCAGGAGGAACCTCACCAGGGGGAAAACCCAGTTCCCACCTTCCCACAGCATCCCCGTCCCAGCTCAGGGATGTGGGATGTGGGATGCCCTGATCCCCACTGACTTGAGCCAGGGGGGCTGGAGCTGCTCCTTGCACCCCAACCATGCCACGCTGGTGCGGCCATGGGATGCTGTCGTGTTCCTGCTTCTTGGGCTGGGCTGGGGAGCCCCGGTTGAGTTGGGGGTGGGTTTTCGGGGGGCTCCAGCCCCCCATGACGAGCTCTGCCCCCCTTCACAGAGCCCCCACGCCTGGAGGTGGGGGGCAGCGAGGAGAGGCCCTACTCGGTTCCGCTGCCCTCTGTCACCCACCATGGCTTCCTCTACAAGACCCCGTCCATGGCCAAGCCCATCGCCGAGCGCAAGGGGCTGGAAGGTACCGGGGGGGGGGTGTGTGTGTGTGTGTCTGTGCTGGGGATGGGGAAAGCAGCCCCGTTGAAAGCCCATTGCAAGCCCTTTGCAAGCCCATTGCAGGCCCATTGCAAGCCCTGCGTAAGCCCTTTGTAGGCCCATTGCAAGCGCATTGCAAGCCATTTGCAAGTCCATTGCAAGTGCATTGTAAGCCCATTGCAAGCCCATTGCAAGCCCTTTGCAAGCCCATTGCAAACCCATTGCAAGCCCATTGCAAGTGCATTGTAAGCCCATTGCAAGCCCATTGCAAGCCCTTTGCAAGCCCATTGCAAACCCATTGCAAGCCCATTGCAAGCCCTTTGCAAGCCCATTGCAAGCCCTTTGCAAGCCCTTTTCAAGCCCATTGCAAGCCCTGTGTAAGCCCATTGCAAGCCCTTTGCAAGTCAATTGCAAGCCCATTGCAAACCCTTTGCAAGCCATTTGCAAGCCCATTGGAAGCCCTTTGTAGGCCCATTGCAAGCCCTGTGTAAGCCCTTTGTAGGCCCATTGCAAGCGCATTGCAAGCCATTTGCAAGTCCATTGCAAGTGCATTGTAAGCCCATTGCAAGCCCATTGCAAGCCCCATGTAAACCCATTGTAAGCCCATTGCAAGCCCATTGCAAGCCCATTGCAAGCCCTTTGCAAGCCCATTGCAAGCCCATTGCAAGCCCATTGCGAGCCCATTGCGAGCCCATTGCGAGCCCATTGCAAGCCCTTTGCAAGCCCATTGCAAGCCCTTTGCGAGCCCTTTGCACCCGGTTGTAGAGTTCAGCCGGCGCTGGTGCACGCTGCAGGACGGGCTCCTCAGCTACTACGAGAGCGAGCGCAGCGCAGCGCCCAACGGCGAGCTCCGGGCCCAGGAGATGGTGTGCCTGGTGCACAACGCGCCCCACACGCACGGGTAGGAGCAGCCCCCGTGGGCACACAAACGGCACCCCCAGAGCCTTCACAACCCCCGTGGGACCCCTTGGAACCCATTTGTGCCTCTTCAACCCCTTTGCAGCCCCTTTGTAACCCCCATGGGACCCTTTGTAACCCCTTTGTACCATTCAACTCGTTGCAGCCCCTTTGTAACCCCGATGGGAACCTTTGTAAGCACTTAGTAACTGCTTTGGAACCCCTTTGCAGCCCCTTTATAACCCCCATGGGACCCTTTGTAACCCCTTTGTACCATTCAACTCGTTGCAGCCCCTTTGTAACCCCGATGGGAACCTTTGTAAGCACTTAGTAACTGCTTTGGAACCCCTTTGCAGCCCCTTTATAACCCCCATGGGACCCTTTGTAACCCCTTTGTACCATTCAGCTCGTTGCAGCCCCTTTGTAACCCCGATGGGAACCTTTGTAAGCACTTAGTAACTGCTTTGGAACCCCTTTGCAGCCCCTTTATAACCCCCATGGGACCCTTTGTAGCCCCTTTGTACCATTCAACTCATTGCAGCCCCTTTGTAACCCCTTTGCAAACCCTTTGTAACCACTTAGTAACTGCTTTGGAGCCCCTTTGCAGACCCTTTGTGACCCTTGTGCAACCCCTTTGTAACCCCTTTGTACCATTCAACTCTCTGCAGCCCCTTTATAACCCTTTTGCAGACCCTTTATAGCCCCTGTGCAGCCCCTTTGTAACACCTTAGTACCTCTTCAACCCCTTTGCAGCCCCTTTGTAACCCCTGTGCAGACCCTTTGTAACCCCTTTGTACCTCTTCAACCCATTTGCAGCCCCTTTGTAACCCCCATGGGACCCTTTGTAACCCCTTTGTACCATTCAACTCGTTGCAGCCCCTTTGTAACCCCGATGGGACCCTTTGTAACCACTTAGTAACTGCTTTGGAACCCCTTTGCAGCCCCTTTATAACCCTTGTGCAACCCCCTTTGCAGACCCTTTGTGACCCTTGTGCAACCCCTTTGTACCGTTCAACTCTCTGCAGCCCCTTTATAACCCTTTTGCAGACCCTTTGTAGCCCCTGTGCAGCCCCTTTGTAACCCCTTTGTACCTCTTCAACCCCTTTGCAGCCCCTTTGTAACACCTGTGCAGACCCTTTGTAACCCCTTTGTACCTCTTTAACCCCTTTGCAGCCCCTTTGTAACCCCTTGGTACCTCTTCAACCCCGTTGCAGCCCCTTTGTAACCCCTTTGTACCATTCAACTCGTTGCAGCCCCTTTGTAACCACTTAGTAACTGCTTTGGAACCCCTTTGCATCCCCTTTATAACCCTTGTGCAGCCTCTTTGTAACCCTTTGTACCATTCAACTCTTTGCAGCCCCTTTATAAGCCTTTTGCAGACCCTTTGTAGCCCCTGTGCAGCCCCTTTGTAACCCCTTAGTACCTCTTCAACCCCTTTGCAGCTGCTTTGTAACCCCTGTGCAGCCCCTTTGTAATCCCTTTGTACGTCTTAAACCCCTGTGCAGCCCCTTTGTAACCTGTGTGCAGCCCCTTTGTAACCCTTGTGCAGCCCCTTTGTAACCCGTGTGCAGCCCCTTTGTAACCCTTGTGCAGCCCCTTTGTAACCCTTGTGCAAACCCTTTGTACCTCTTCAACCCCTGTGCAGCCCCTTTGTAACCCTTGTGCAGCCCCTTTATAACCCTTGTGCAGCCCCTCTGTAACCCCTGTGCAAACCCTTTGTAACCCATTTGCAATCGCTCTGTAAACAGTTAGTAACTCCTTTGGAACCCCTTTGCAAGCCCCCTGCAGCCCCTTTGCAATCCCTTTGCCACCTCTTTGTAGCTGCTTTATAGCCCCTTTGTAACCCAATTGTAATGACTTTGCAGCCCCTTTGTAACCTGTTTGTAATCTGCTTTATAGTCCCTTTGCAACCCCCTTGTAACTCCTTTGCAGCCTTTTTGCAATCACTTTGCAATGCTTTTGTAACCCCTTTGTAGTCCCCTTGTAACCCCTTTACAACCACTCGGTAACCCCTTTGTAACCCCTTTGCAACCCCTTTGCAACCCCTTTGTAACCCCTTTGCAACCCCTTTGCAACCCCTTTGTAACCCCTTTGCAACCCATTTGTACCCCCTTTGTAACCCCTTTGTAACCCCTTTGCGACCCCTTTGTAACCCCTTTGTGACCCCTTTGTGACCCCTTTGCGACCCCTTTGCAAGCCCTTTGTAACCCCTTTGCAATCCCTTTGCAACCCCTTTTCAACCCCTTTGTAACCCCTTTATAACCCCTTTGCAACTCCTTTGCAACCCCTTTATAACCCCTTTGCAATTCCTTTGTAACCCCTTTGTAACCCCTTTGCAACCCCTTTGTAACCCCTTTGTGACCCCTTTGCGACCCCTTTGTAACCCCTTTGCAACCCTTTTGCAACCCTTTTGCAACCCCTTTGTAACCCCTTTTCAACCCCTTTGCAACCCCTTTCAACCCCTTTGCAAACCCCTTTGCAACCCCTTTGCAACCCCTTTGTAACCCCTTTGTAACCCCTTTGCACCCCTTTGTGACCCCTTTGCGACCCCTTTGTAACCACTTTGTAACCCCTTTGCAACCCTTTAACCCCTTTGTAACCCCTTTGTAACCCCTTTGTAACCCCTTTGCAACCCCTTTGTAACCCCTTTTCAACCCCTTTGCAACCCCTTTGTGACCCCTTTGCAACCCCTTTGTGACCCCTTTGCAACCCCTTTGTAACCCCTTTGCAACCCCTTTATAATCCCTTTGTAACCCCTTTGCAACCCCTTTGTAACCCCTTTGTAACCCCTTTGCAACCCCTTTATAACCCCTTTGCAATTCCTTTGTAACCCCTTTGTAACCCCTTTGTAACCCCTTTGTAACCCCTTTGTGACCCCTTTGCGACCCCTTTGTAACCACTTTGTAACCCCTTTGCAACCCTTTTGCAACCCTTTTGCAACCCCTTTGTAACCCCTTTGTAGCCCCTTTGCAACCCCTTTGTAACCCCTTTTCAACCCCTTTGCAACCCCTTTGTGACCCCTTTGCAACCCCTTTGTGACCCCTTTGCAACCCCTTTGTAACCCCTTTGTAACCCCTTTGCAACCCCTTTATAATCCCTTTGTAACCCCTTTGCAACCCCTTTGTAACCCCTTTGTAACCCCTTTGTAACCCCTTTGTAACCCCTTTGTAACCCCTTTGCAACCCCTTTGCAACCCCTTTGTAACCCCTTTGCAACCCCTTTGCAACCCCTTTATAACCCCTTTGCAACCCCTTTGCAACCCCTTTGTAACCCCTTTGTAACCCCTTTGCAACCCCTTTGTAACCCCTTTGCAACCCCTTTGTAACCCCTTTGCAACCCCTTTGCAACCCCTTTGTAACCCCTTTGCAACCCCTTTGCAACCCCTTTGTAACCCCTTTGCAACCCCTTTGCAACCCCTTTGTAACCCCTTTGCAACCCATTTGTACCCCCTTTGTAACCCCTTTGTAACCCCTTTGCGACCCCTTTGTAACCCCTTTGTGACCCCTTTGTGACCCCTTTGTGACCCCTTTGCGACCCCTTTGCAAGCCCTTTGTAACCCCTTTGCAATCCCTTTGCAACCCCTTTTCAACCCCTTTGTAACCCCTTTATAACCCCTTTGCAACTCCTTTGCAACCCCTTTATAACCCCTTTGCAATTCCTTTGTAACCCCTTTGTAACCCCTTTGCAACCCCTTTGTAACCCCTTTGTGACCCCTTTGCGACCCCTTTGTAACCCCTTTGTAACCCCTTTGCAACCCTTTTGCAACCCTTTTGCAACCCCTTTGTAACCCCTTTGTAGCCCCTTTGCAACCCCTTTGTAACCCCTTTTCAACCCCTTTGCAACCCCTTTGTGACCCCTTTGCAACCCCTTTGTGACCCCTTTGCAACCCCTTTGTAACCCCTTTGTAACCCCTTTGCAACCCCTTTGCAACCCCTTTGTAACCCCTTTGTAACCCCTTTGTAACCCCTTTGTAACCCCTTTGCAACCCCTTTGCAACCCCTTTGTAACCCCTTTGCAACCCCTTTGCAACCCCTTTATAACCCCTTTGCAACCCCTTTGCAACCCCTTTGTAACCCCTTTGTAACCCCTTTGTAACCCCTTTGCAACCCCTTTGCAACCCCTTTGCAACCCTTTGTAACCCCTTTGCAACCCTTTGCAACCCCTTTGCAACCCCTTTGTAACCCCTTTGCAACCCCTTTGCAACCCCTTTGTAACCCCTTTGCAACCCCTTTGCAACCCCTTTGCAACCCCTTTGCAACCCCTTTGTAACCCCTTTGCAACCCCTTTGTAGCCCCTTCGCGTGCTCTGCTCCCCAGTGGAGCGTTCACAGGGATGCTGGAGAGCCCATGGCCGCGGTGGGGGGATCCCAATAGCGCCCTGTATCCCCGGGTACCCATGCAAACGGGCTGCTCGCACCCACCCAGCACCCTCCCACCACCCACGGGTGCCCACGCTCCCCATCCCTCCCTTCCCGCAGCATCGAGAACACCTTTGAGGTGTACACGGAGTCGGAGAGGCTCTACCTCTTCGGGCTGGAGAACCCCGGCTCCGCTCGGGAATGGCTCAAGTCCATTGCCAAGGTAGGACGGGATGGGCTGGGGGCAGCCGGATGGAGCTGGGAGCTGCCCCGGCGCTGATGGGCTCCTCTTTATCCCAGTCCTTCGTCCATCCCTGTGCCGAGGAGCTCCTGGCGCTGGACTTCGAGCGCGTCGGCCGCCTGCACTACAAGGGGGGCCTCAACCTGGAGCGCGCCAAGGAGGGCTGGTTCGCCCTGGTGGGATCCACGCTCCACGGCCGCTTCCAGGACAGCGAGCGGCAGGAGCCCCTCCAGCTCCGCAAGCTGCAGGAGCTCTGTGTGTGCCCTGGCCCCACTGCGGGCTCCCCGTTTCCGCTATGGGAGCGTGGGGACAAGGGGGGAGCCCCACATCCTCGTGGGGACACTGGGGGTGATGCTTTGGTGGAGCACAGGCTCCTTGTGCTGAGCTCTTCCCCATCCCTGCAAAGCTGCTTCTCATCCCATATGGGCTGGGAGGGAGCGTGGGGACAAGGGGGGAGCCCCAGACCCTCATGGGTGGCAGCCGGCTGTTGGTGGGAGGTTGGGAATGATGCTCTGACGGGATGCAGGCTCCTTCTGAGCTCTTCCCAGTCCCTGGAGAGCTGCTCCTCATCCCATTTGGGCTGGAGGGGGACCGGGGGACCCTGCATTCCCATGGGTGATGTTCTCTTCGCCTTCCCTTCCAGCCATCCAGGGGGACAACGAGGTGCTGGTGCTGGTGGAGAGGCGGAGGTAGGAGCAAAGGATGGGGAGGGTTGGATGATCCCAGTAAAATATCCCAACCCTTCCCAAGTTATTCCTCGTTTTGGGAAGTCTTTGCCCTCTCTGCAGCAGCTGAGGACCCCCAAAAGAGGGACAGGACCAACAGGACCATCCCCATGCCCCTGATTCCAGCCTCCCTGGGAGGGGGTCCATGCACGCAGTGGGGTTTGGTGGCGCATTGGGTCCCACGCTGAGGCCAGGCTTCCCGACAGGACGCTGTACATCCAAGGGGAGAGGAAGCTGGATTTCCTGGGATGGGTCCAGGCCATCCAGAAGGCTGCGGGCAGCTCCGGGGACACGTTGTCAGAGCAGCAGCTCACCGAGTCCGATGTCCCACTGCTGGTGGATCGCTGCATCGACTACATCACCCAGTGCGGTACGTGCCTGCGTCACCTAGTGCGGTACGCGCCTGCATCACCCAATGCGGTAGGCACCTGCATCACCCAGTGCGGTATGCACCTGCATCACCCAGTGTGGTAGGCACCTGCATCACCCAGTGCGGTATGCACCTGCATCACCCAGTGTGGTAGGCACCTGCATCACCCAGTGCAGTATGCACCTGCATCACCCAGTGTGGTAGGCACCTGCATCACCGGCTCACCTCATAGACACCACAGAGTCAGCTGGGTTGGGAAGGAGCTTTAGGACCATCCAGTGCAACCATTACCTCATGGCCACCATTGCCCCATGGCACTGAGGCCTCGTCTCCATGGGGTGTGAACCCTTGGAGGGCCGGTGCCTGCAGCCCTGCCCTGGGCAGCCTGTTCCAATGCCTGAGCACCCTCTGGGGCAGGAATTGTTCCTCAGCTCCATCTAAACCTGCCCTGGTGCAGCTTGAGGCCGGTTCCTCTTGTCCCATCCCTTGTTCCTTGGGAGCAGAGCCCAGCCCCTCCTGGCTCCGTCCTCCTCTCAGGCACTTGTAGGCAGCCATCAGGTCCCCCCTGAGCCTTCTCTTCTCCCCACTGAACAGATCCTCCAGCAGATAACACACGTTTCCCTCCCTCTTTGAGCGTTACAAGAAGGCTCCAGATGGAGCAGGGCTTTGGCTCCTCCATCCTGCAGCAGCCAGGAAGGGCCCCTGTTCCCTAGGGAGCAGGTCTCACCCCACCGGCTCTACCCCAGGGTTGACATCCGAAGGCATCTACCGCAAGAGCGGGCAGAACTCCAAGACCACGAGCCTGCTGGAGATGCTGCGCAGGGATGCCCGCAGCGTGCGCCTCAAGGAGGGCGAGCACCACGTGGATGACGTGGCCAACACCCTCAAGAGGTTCTTCAGGGACCTGGGGGACGGGCTCTTCACCAGGCGCTGGGGCCAGGACTGGATGCGGGCCACTGGTGAGCACTGGGGGCTGCGGGTGCTGTGGGGCCAGGTCAGGGTGGCTGTTCCGCTGCAGCATCCTGCATCCTCTCCTCCACGGTTGGGGCAGGCACCCAACGCACACGTTGGAAATGGGGTGGGTGGGGACTGGAGGGTGACCCCCTGCAGCTTGGATGGGGAGGAGATGGGGCAATGAACCAGACCCCCCTGCCCTGGGCTGCGGGATCCGGCCCATGGGTACTGGGGATGGATGGACCCAGTGGCAAACAGCCATGAGGCACAGTGCTGTGGAGCTGGGATGCTCCAGCCCCATGGAGATGGGATGCTCCAACCACATGAGGCTGGGATGCTTCTACCCTGTGAAGCTGGGATAATCCAGCCCCATGAGACTGGGATGCTTCAGCTCTGGGAAGCTGGGATGTTATGGCCTTAGGATGCTCCAGCCCTGCGATGCTCCAGCCCCATGGAGCTGGGATTCTCCAGCCCTGGGGTACTTTGGCCCTGTGGATCTGGGATGCTCTAGCATTATGATGCTGGGATGCTCTGGACCCATGCAGCTGGGATGCTCCAGCCCTGGCATGCTCCAGGATCATGATGCTGGGATGCTCTGAACCTATGGAGCTGGGATGCTCCTGCCCTGGGGTACTCTGACCCTGTGGGTCTGGGGTGCTCCAGCATCATGATCCTGGGGTGCTCTGGCCCTGTGGGTCTGGGATGCTCTGGGATCATGATGCTGGGATGCTCTGAACCTGTGGAGCTGGGATGCTCCAGCCCTGGGATGCTCCAGGATCATGATGCTGGGATGCTCTGAACCTATGGAGCTGGGATGCTCCTGCCCTGGGGTACTCTGACCCTGTGGGTCTGGGGTGCTCCAGCGTCATGATCCTGGGGTGCTCTGGCCCTGTGGGTCTGGGATGATCTGGGATCATGATGCTGGGATGCTCTGAACCTGTGGAGCTGGGATGCTCCAGCCCTGGGATGCTCCAGGATCATGATGCTGGGATGCTCTGGACCTATGGAGCTGGGATGCTCCAGCCCTGGGATGCTCCAGGATCATGATGCTGGGATGCTCTGGACCCATGCAGCTGGGATGCTCCAGCCCTGGGGTGCTCTGGCCCATGGAGCTGGGATGATCGGCTGCTGGGATGCTCCATCCCCACAGTGGAGGCTCTGAGGTGGGATGTGGAGGGTGAATGTTGGGGCCATGAATCCTGATCTCTCCTTCCCCCCTTCACTGCTCATCCCCTGCCAGCGCTGGAGGACGAGGAGGTGAAGATCACCGAGTACCGGCGGCTCCTGGGCACGCTGCCCACGGTGAACCGGGCCACGCTGAAGGCGCTCATCAACCACCTATTCCGGTACGGCGCCGGTACCAGCCCCTATGGAGCATCACCCCCTCCTCCGTGGCACCCTCATCCCTTGGCTCACATCCCAGACCAGGAAAGGAAAGGGATCTGGGGGTGGCCCAAAGCCAAGCATCCCATCCGGGCGTTGGGAGCGTTCCCCTTGGCAAGGCTGAAGGAGGGATCCTGTGGGGGTTTGGGGCTGGGGTCTCAATGGGGCTCCCCACAGGGTGCAGCGGTTCTCCGGGGAGAACCAGATGAACACGCACAACCTGGCCATCGTCTTCGGGCCCACGCTCTTCCAGATGGATGGGAAGGACTACAAGGCAGGACGGGTGGTGGAGGACCTCATCAGCCACTACGTGAAGATCTTCAATGTAGGTTCAGCCCCCGCCTTGGGTCAGGATGGGGAGGGGGAATCTCCTCTGTCTGCTTTGGAGATGAGGGGAAAGGGTCCATGGCCCTGCAGACCCCGGGGACCCCCAGGCATGGAGCTGCTGGGCAGGGGAGCAGATTCCACTGGGAGCCAGCATCTGGTGCTGCAGTGGGACTCAAGCATGGCCTGGGCAGCCCTGAGGGCTCCTCATCCTTGCAGGTCAATGACCAAGAGATGAAGAAGCAGCAGGATGAGATCACGGCCATCATGAAGATGCGGGAGGCAGCATCCAGCGGGACCCAGGTCCGTGGGGACCTGCCGTGGGGTACTCTTCACACGGGGGGCCCGCTCCAGCATCTCCTGGAGGTGCCGGGCGGTGGGATTCATCCTGCCCATGGGAGCTGCGGGTTGAGGTGCTTTCCCCTTGTCCCGCAGCAAGCCGGGGACTTCATCTGCACCGTGTACCTGGAGGAGAAGAAGACGGAGGCTGAGCAGCATGTGAAGGTGAGCGGTGGCACAGGGGACAGGGACAGGGAACGGCCCCGGGCACGTGCAGACCTGTCCCCTCCTCGCAGATCCCAGCCACCATGACCGCCGAGGAGCTCACCTTCGAGATCCTGCACAGGAGGAAGGTGGTCATGAAGGAGAAGGACTATTGGAGCTGCTACGAAGTGAATGAGAGGGAGGAGGCAGGTTGGTGGGGGGCGGATTGAGGATGGGGACAGGGATGGGGATGGGAATGGAGGTGGGGATGGAGATGGGGATGGGGTTGAAGATAGGGATGAGGATGGAGATGGAGATCGGATGGAGGTGGGGATGGGGACGAAGATAGGGATGAGGATGGAGATGGAGATGGGATGGAGGTGGGGATGGGGACGAAGATAGGGATGAGGATGGAGATGGAGATGGGATGGAGGTGGGGATGGGGATGAAGATAGGGATGAGGACGGAGATGGAGATGGGATGGAGGTGGGGATGGGGACGAAGATAGGGATGAGGATGGAGATGGAGATGGAGATGGGATGGAGGTGGGGATGGGGATGAAGATAGGGATGAGGACGGAGATGGAGATGGGATGGAGGTGGGGATGGGGACGAAGATAGGGATGAGGACGGAGATGGAGATGGGATGGAGGTGGGGATGGGGACGAAGATAGGGATGAGGACGGAGATGGAGATGGGATGGAGGTGGGGATGGGGACGAAGATAGGGATGAGGACAGAGATGGAGATGGGATGGAGGTGGGGATGGGGATGAAGATAGGGATGAGGACAGAGATGGAGATGGGATGGAGGTGGGGATGGGGATGAAGATAGGGATGAGGACAGAGATGGAGATGGGATGGAGGTGGGGATGGGGATGAAGATAGGGATGAGGACAGAGATGGAGATGGGATGGAGGTGGGGATGGGGATGAAGATAGGGATGAGGACAGAGATGGAGATGGGATGGAGGTGGGGATGGGGACGAAGATAGGGATGAGGACAGAGATGGAGATGGGATGGAGGTGGGGATGGGGACGAAGATAGGGATGAGGACAGAGATGGGATGGAGGTGGGGATGGGGACGAAGATAGGGATGAGGACGGAGATGGAGATGGGATGGAGGTGGGGATGGGGATGAAGATAGGGATGAGGACGGAGATGGAGATGGGATGGAGGTGGGGATGGGGACGAAGATGGGGTTAAGATAGGGATGGGGATGGAAATGGAAATGGAAATGGAGATAGGGATGAGCTGCAGATGAGGTTGGAGGTAGGGATGGGGATGGACATGGAAATGGATTTGGGGATAGAGATGAGATGGAGACGAGGTTGAAGATGGAGATGAGATAGAGGTGGAGGTGGCTATGTGGATGGAGATGGGATGGAGGTGGGGATGGGGATGAAGGTGGGGTTAAGATAGGGATGGGGATGTAAATGGAAATGGAGATAGGGATAAGTTGCAGATGAGGTTGGAGATAGGGATGGGGATGGACATGGAAATGGATTTGGGGATAGAGGTGAGATGGAGATGGAAATGGGGTTGAAGATAGTGATGGAGATGAGATGGAGGTGGGGATGGACATGGAGATGAAGATGAGGTTGAAGATAGGAATGGAGATGGAAATGGAGATGGAAATTGGGATGGAGATGGGCTTGAAGACATGGATGGGGATTGGGATGGAGATGGGCTTGAAGACATGGATGGGGATGGAGATGGGGATGGGCTTGAAGACATGGATGGGGATTGGGATGGAGATGGGCTTGAAGACATGGATGGGGATTGGGATGGAGATGGGCTTGAAGACATGGATGGGGATTGGGATGGAGATGGGCTTGAAGACATGGATGGGGATGGAGATGGGGATGGGGATGAAAGGTTTCCCATGGGAGCAGCACCATGAGGCAGTGCTGGGACAGGTCCATGCCCTCCGGGGAGGGCGGCTGCAGTTTGCTCACCGCATCCATGATGCAGATGGGAGGGTGGCTGGGACCAGGGCTCACAGGACACCTTTAGGGGTTAAACACCAGTGAAGCTCGGAGGGGGTGCTGGGTTCCTCACCCCAGGGTGCCCATGGGCAGCAGCAAGAGCTCGGCATGAGCAGGATGAGGCCCAGGTCCTGGTGGCTCATCCAGGCAGGATGCTGAGCCCACCACCGAAAGCCAACATGGGATGCTGTGGTCCTTGCCAAGCCCAGGCTCCCTCTGCACACCCTGTGGTGCCCGTCCCACCGTGCTCATGCACGTCCCTATGGGAAGTGTGGTCCCACCATGGACCAGAAGTCACCTCCCCAGGGCACAATCAGGCAGCAGCATGAAATGAACCCAGTGAGGGCAGGCAGGAGCTTGGGACCCACGTGTGGCCCCCCTGGGGATGGTGCCTGACCCCTGCCCGTCCCTGCCTGTCCCTGCCTGGCAGAGCGGCCCCTGCACTACTCAGAGAAGGTCCTGCCCATCCTGCACTGCCTGGGCACCGAGAGCTACCTGGTGGTGAAGAAGCAGATGGCCATGGAGAACATGCTCATCTACCTGGGTGAGAGCCGGCGAGCCGCGGTGCTGCACGGAGGGGGTGGCATGGGATGGGATGGGATGGGATTGGGGATGGGGATGGGATGGGATTGGGGATGGGGATGGATGGAGATGGGATAGGGATGGGGATGGGATGGGATTGGGGATGGGGATGGATGGAGATGGGATAGGGATGGGGATGGGATGGGATTGGGGATGGGGATGGATGGAGATGGGATAGGGATGGGGATGGGGTGGGATTGGGGATGGGGATGGATGGAGATGGGATAGGGATGGGGATGGGATGGCATTGGGGATGGGGATGGATGGAGATGGGATAGGGATGGGGATGGGATGGGATTGGGGATGGATGGAGATGGGAGAGGGATGGGGATGGATGGAGATGGGAGAGGGATGCGGTGGAGGTGGGATAGGGATGGGGGTGGGATGGAATGGTGATGGGATGGGGATGCGGTGGAGGTGGGATAGGGATGGGGTGGAGATGGAATGTGTTGGGATGGAATGGGGACAGGGGTGGGATGGGGATAGGGATGGGAATGGGGATGGGAAAAAGGATGGGATGAGATGGGATGGTGATGGCAATGAGATGGCAATGAGGATGGGATGGGGATGGAGATGGGGATGCAAGGGGAGGTGGGATGGGGTAAGCGATGGGAAGGGGGTGGGATGGGGATGGGATGGGGTAGGTGATAGGAAAGTAATGGGAAGGTGATGGGATGGGGATGGGGATGTGCATGGGAAAAAGGATGGGATGAGATGGGATGGTGATGGCAATGAGATGGCAATGAGGATGGGATGGGGATGGAGATGGGGATGCAAGGGGAGGTGGGATGGGGTAAGCGATGGGAAGGGGCTGGGATGGGGTAGGTGATAGGAAAGTAATGGGAAGGTGATGGGATGGGGATGTGCATGGGAAAAAGGATGGGATGAGATGGGATGGTGATGGGGATGAGATGGTAATGAGGATGGGATGGGGATGGAGAGGGGGATGCGAGGGGAGGTGGGATGGGGTAAGTAATGGGAAGGGGATAGGATGGGGAGGGGATGGGGTAGGTGATAGGAAGGTAATGGGAAGGTGATGGGATGGGGATGGAGATGGGATGGGAATGGGGATGGGAGGGTGGTGGAGATGGGATGCCAAGGGAGGAGATGGGATGCCAAGGGAGGAGATGGGATGGGGGTGAGATGGGTTGGGATGGCATAAGTGATGGGAAGTAATGGGATCGGATGGGATGGGGCGGGGGGCCAGGCAGGAGCAGTGCTGGGGCTCCCCTGCTCTCACCCTTGGGGCCGGGTCTGGCTGCACCCCATGCCCCGGGGGGGGCTGGAATTGCTCAGTGGGTGCCTGCAGCCAGCAGAGGGGGCGACTGCAAGCACGGGATGATGAAGTTCCGGGAGGAGAGGAACCTGCTGGGGCTGGGGCTCAGCACCGGCTTCCACGACCGCTACTTCATCCTGAGCCACCGCTGCCTGCACCTCTACAGGGACGTGAGGGTGAGCCCTGCCTTCCCTTCCCTTCCCTTCCCTTCCCTTCCCATCCCCATCCCCGTCCCCACGGTGCTGGCACCATCTCTGCCCTCTCTGCTCCATCCTGGTGCCAGCCTCATCCTCTGCAAGCCCAGACTCGTCCCCGCATCCCTGTGGCTCCTCCTCCTGCCGAGGCCGCCGAGCCCATCCCGTGTCCCTGTGGGGCCATGGACCAGGGCCGGGCAGTCCCCAGCGTGGTGCTGGTGCCTCTTCCCGCAGAGCCACAAGCCAGAGAAGGAATGGCCCGTGAGGAACCTGCGGGTGTACCTGGGCATCAAGAAGAAGCTTCGGCCTCCAACGTGGTGAGCAGCAGCGGCGGGGTGTCCTTCGGAGTGGGGACTGGGATGGGGATGGGACAGGGACTGGGACTGGGATGGGGATTGAGACGTGAATGGAGATGGGGATGGAGGTAAAGATGGGATGGGAACAGGTCAGGAGCAGGGCTTGGGCTGCGGGTGGGGATTGAAACAGGGATGGAGACAGGGATGGAGATAAGAACGGGATGGAGATTGGGGTAGGACAGGGACCGTGATGGGGACAGGGGTGGGGATGGGGATGGGGATGGATATGGGACTGGGACCGTGATGGGGACAGGGGTGGGGATGGGGATGGATATGGGACAGGGACAGGGTTGGGCACAGGGGTGGGGATGGGGATGGATATGGGACAGGGACAGGGCTGGGGACGGGTGGGGATGGGGATGGATATGGGACAGGGACGGTGATGGGGACAGGGGTGGGGATGGGGATGGATATGGGACAGGGATGGTGATGGGGACAGGGGTGGGGATGGGGATGGATATGGGACAGGGACGGTGATGGGGACAGGGGTGGGGATGGGGATGGATATGGGACAGGGACAGGGCTGGGGACAGGGGTGGGGATGGGGATGGGTATGGGACAGGGACAGTGATGGGGACAGGGGTGGGGATGGGGATGGATATGGGACAGGGACAGGGCTGGGGACAGGGGTGGGGATGGGGATGGATATGGGACAGGGACAGGGATGGGGACAGGGGTGGGGATGGGGATGGATATGGGACAGGGACAGGGCTGGGGACAGGGGTGGGGATGGATATGGGACAGGGACAGGGCTGGGGACAGGGATGGGGATGGATATGGGACAGGGACAGGGCTGGGGACAGGGGTGGGGATGGAGATGGATATGGAACAGGGACAGGGCTGGGGACAGGGGTGGGGATGGAGATGGATATGGAACAGGGACAGGGCTGGGGACAGGGGTGGGGATGGGGATGGATATGGGACAGGGACAGGGCTGGGCACAGGGATGGGGATGGGGATGGATATGGGACAGGGATGGTGATGGGGACAGGGCTGGGGATGGATATGGGACAGGGACGGTGATGGGGACAGGGGTGGGGATGGGGATGGATATGGGACAGGGACAGGGCTGGGCACAGGGGCAGGGCTGGGGCCAGGGCCGGTTGTGCCGCGGGGACGCGCCTGGTGCTGTGCGCGCCTCCGGCCACCAGATGGCAGAGCAGAGCCGCGGGACGCTGCTGCGGGCCAGAGGCAGCGCCGCGCAGCCGGGTCCCGGCCCCATCCCTGCCTTGTTCCCGCCCCATCCCTGCCCCATCCCCATCCCTGCCCCATCCCCATCCCTGCCCCGTCCCCATCCCTGCCCTCATCCCTGCCCTGTCCCCATCCCTGCTTCATCCCCATCCCTGCCCCATCCCCATCCCCGCCCCGTCCCCATCCCTGCCCCATCCCCATCCCTGCCCCATCCCCATCCCTGCCCCGTCCCCATCCCCGCCCTGTCCCCATCCCTGCCCCGTCCCCATCCCTGCCCCGTCCCCATCCCTGCCCAGTCCCCATCCCTGCCCCATCCCCATCCCTGCCCCATTCTCATCCCTGCCCTGTCCCCATCCCTGCCCCATCCCCATCCCTGCCCAGTCCCCATCCCTGCCCCATCCCCATCCCTGCCCCATTCTCATCCCTGCCCTGTCCCCATCCCTGCCCAGTCCCCATCCCTGCCCCATCCCCATCCCTGCCCCATTCTCATCCCTGCCCTGTCCCCATCCCTGCCCCATCCCCATCCCTGCCCAGTCCCCATCCCTGCCCTGTCCCCATCCCTGCCCCGTCCCCATCCCTGCCCCATTCTCATCCCTGCCCTGTCCCCATCCCTGCCCAGTCCCCATCCCTGCCCCATCCCCATCCCTGCCCCATTCTCATCCCTGCCCTGTCCCCATCCCTGCCCTGTCCCCATCCCTGCCCTGTCCCCATCCCTGCCCCATCCCCATCCCTGCCCCATCCCCATCCCTGCCCCATTCTTATCCCTGCCCTGTCCCCATCCCTGCCCTGTCCCCATCCCTGCCCCATCCCCATCCCTGCCCCGTCCCCATCCCTGTCGCCGTCCCCATCCCTGTCCCTGCCCTGTCCCTGTCCTTATCCCAATCCCTATCCCTGTCGCCGTCCCCATCCCTGTCCCTGTCCCCATGTGCACGTGTGTGCTTGTACGCGTGTGCAGGTATGTGCATGAGTGTGCTGGGTGTGCATATGTGTGTGTGCATCCCTGTCAGCACGCTGGGTGCATGAGTGTTCGCACGTGAATATGTTAATGTACATGTGTGTGAGTGTGTGCATATGTTAATGTACATGTGTGTGAGTGTGTGCACGTGTTAATGTACATGTGTGTGAGTGTGTGCATATTTAATGTACATGTATGTGGGTGTGTGCATATGTTAATGTACATGTATGTGGGTGTGTGCACATGTTAATGTACATGTGTGTGAGTGTGTGCACGTGTTAATGTACATGTATGTGGGTGTGTGCACATGTTAATGTACATGTATGTGAGTGTGTGCACGTGTTAATGTACATGTGTGTGAGTGTGTGCACGTGTTAATGTACATGTGTGTGAGTGTGTGCACGTGTTAATGTACATGTGTGTGAGTGTGTGCACGTGTTAATGTACAGTGTGTGCATATGTTAATGTACATGTATGTGGGTGTGTGCACATGTTAATGTACATGTGTGTGAGTGTGTGCACCTGTTAATGTACATGTGTGTGAGTGTGTGCACGTGTTAATGTACATGTGTGTGAGTGTGTGCACGTGTTAATGTACATGTGTGTGTGTGTGTGCACGTGTTAATGTACATGTGTGTGTGTGTGTGCACGTGTTAATGTACATGTGTGTGGGTGTGTGCATATGTTAATGTACATGTGTGTGAGTGTGTGCATGTGTGTGTGTGTGTGTGTACATGTGTGTGGGTGTGTGCACATGTTAATGTACATGTGTGTGTGTGTGTGTGAAGTGTGTATGTTAACGTGTGTGTGTGTGTACATGTATGTGGGTGTGTGCATATGTTAATGTACATGTGTGTGAGTGTGTGAATATGTTAATGTACATGTGTGTGGGTGTGTGCACGTGTTAATGTACATGTGTGTGAGTGTGTGAATATGTTAATGTACATGTGTGTGAGTGTGTGAATATGTTAATGTACATGTGTGTGGGTGTGTGCACGTGTTAATGTACATGTGTGTGAGTGTGTGAATATGTTAATGTACATGTGTGTGGGTGTGTGCATATGTTAATGTACATGTATGTGGGTGTGTGCATATGTTAATGTACATGTATGGGGGTGTGTGCATATGTTAATGTACATGTATGGGGGTGTGTGCATATGTGTGCATATGATGCTTGTGCATACGCATGTGGATGCATGTGCCTGTGCATGTGTGTACATATGAACGCATGGGCATTGTGTGTGCACATGTATGTGGGCTGTGCCTGCGTGTCAGCAGGATGTGTAAATGCTGCTCATGTCCATATGGGTGGGTGCATCCATGTCAGCAAGCCGTGTACACGCGTGTGCACGTCTCATGTACATGTATGTGTGTGTGTGTGTGTGTGTGTGTGCTCATGGTTTCCTTCTCCCTTCAGCTGGGGCTTCACAGTCTTCTATGAGAACGAGAAGCACGAGAAGCAGCAATGGTGAGAGCGGGGACGGACACGGGGTGCAGAGCCCATCCCATGGGATCCACACTGCGGGTGCTGGCGCTGAGCACGGACACAGCCTGGGGGGACCCCCCTGCAGCGGGGCCAGGCCAAGGGGAATGGCTTGGACCTGCCCGAGGGGAGACTGAGCTGAGCTCTCAGGCAGAAGCTCTTCCCTGGGAGGGTGCTGAGGCGCTGGCACAGGGTGCCCAGAGAAGCTGTGGCTGCCCCATCCCTGGCAGTGCTCAAGGCCAGGTTGGACACAGCCCCCCCTTTGTGTCCCCACAGGTACCTGTGCTGTGACACCCAGGCTGATCTCCGTGAGTGGTTCGCCACCTTCCTCCACGTGCAGGTATGCAGGAGGATGCTCAGCGCGGAGCCGCCCTTGCTGCACCCCAGCATCCCTAAATCCCCGCATCCCAGGGCAGCGGAAGGGGCCCTGAGGGCTCCCTGAGGACCAAAGAGCCATTGCCCACCCCATGTCCCCTCTGTCCGCAGCACGGGGGGGCCCTGTGGCCCTCGGAGAGCTCCAAGGTGAGGACGTCGCGGTGGCAGCAGGACTCCAGGTTGGGTAACATCTCCCTCATCCCGCTGCGGGGCAATGAGAGTGAGATGAGGAACAGTGTGGCTGCTTTTGCTACTGACCCGCTCACCGTGAGTGACAGGGGCTGCTGGGGGCGGGGGGGGACCCCTCTGTGTGGGGCTGCATCTCCTCTGCATCACACGAGGAGGGGGTTCTGGTACCCAGGGACCGGGGGAGCATCCCCGTTCCCCTTCCTTATGCACCAGCATCAGCCTCTGGTCACCCCAGAGGGGAGGGAGATGATGCTTTGGGTGCTCTGAATGGCGTTGGGGTGGCGTCCAGGGTGCAGGAGGGACCCAAACCGTGTGATGCAAGGCAAGGGGATGCTGCCAAGCTCTGATTTTTCCTGTAACAGGGTTGGTTTCTCTGGAACGCTGTCCTGGTCACAAATCAGCCCCATCCCCTCGTCCTCCCGTCTGTCTGTCCGTGCTGGGCATCCCCGCACCACGCCAGTGCTGTGGGTGCCCTGCTCAGCCACGGGACCCATGGGTGCTGTGGGTGGTGGTGGGACAGAGCTTCTGTGCTCCCACCGTGCCCAAGGCAGCCCCTTGGGCCCTCGTTGCTGTTATAAACCTGAGGACGTGGCTGTGATGGGGAGATCCTGCCATGGGTTGTGCATCACCCAAGAGTGGGGAGCAGCGGCAATACCGCCCCAGAGCCCCCCCCTACAGCACACCCATCGCCATGGACCGGGTCTATGGGGCAGCCCTGGCCCAGGACCCCCCCCCCAGGCTCAGGTTTATAACCTGGGATGATGGGGATGCTCCTCCTGGGCTTCCCCATGGGCTCTGCTTTGAGGTGCGCGTGTGCTGTGCCAGGGACAGCCCTGGCAGGGGGGTCTCTGCACCCAGGGGGGCCATGGAGCATCCTCTGGGCTCCTCCAGGGCAAGGGACCAGCACCGTGGGGCTCCCATGGGACACTGTGGGTGTCCCTGCCATGGGGCGGGGAGGTGGGCACAGGCTGATGTGCCGGGGAGCGCGGGTCCTCTTGCTCTGGGCGTTCTCCTGCATCCCTGATGCGCTCCTATGGGAGCCCCTGGCGATGCCGGGGCAGGAGGAGGGTGAGCACTGACCTGTGTGCTCTGTCCCCAGCTCCTGCACAACGTCTGAGCTGGAGGCCTGAGACAACGGTGAGTGTCCCCAGTGCTGCAGGGGACGATGGCTCTGCCCACCCCATCGCCAGCCCGCGCGGGGACAGGGGACATGCGGTGCCCCCATGTGGGTCCCAGCAGGGCCGGGATGGAGGTGCCGACGTTTGCTCTCCTCTTGTGCTCCAGGTTTGTCCACGCGTGGGGCAGCCCTCAGGGACCTGCTCCAGCCCCACATCCTGGCGCAGGCTGGGCTCCCATCACATGGGGAGCCTCCACCGGACCCTCTGACCTCCCCACACCCTGACCCATGGGCACACAGGAGGGGAACTGGCTGTGAGGCCACTGACCCACCAGTGGAGCAGGTCTGGGGAGCCATGGCCAGGCACCCATGGAGACTATATAGGGACCAGCATCCATGGGGACCAGCATCCATGGGGACCAGCATCCATAGGGACCAGCATCCATGGGGACCAGCATCCATAGGGACCAGCATCCATAGGGACCAGCATCCATGGGGACCAGGCACTCATGGGGACCAGGCACTCATGGGGACGAGGCACTCATGGGGACCAGCATCCATAGGGACCAGCATCCATCAGGACCATGCAGCCATGGGGACCAGACATCCCTAGGGGCCAGGCATCTGGGGGGCCAGCACCCTGGGGATCAGCACCCATGGGGACCAGCATCCATGACGATCAGGCACCCATGGGGGACCAGGCATCCATGAGGACCAGCATCCATGGGGACCAGCGTCCATGGGGACCAGCATCCATGGGGACCAACATCCATGACTATCAAGCACCCATGGGGGAGCAGGCGTCCATGAGGACCAGGCACTTATGGGGACCAGCATCCACAGGGACCAGCATCCATGCAGACCAGGCACACATGGGGAAGAGGATCCACAGGGACCAGCATCCATGGGGACCGTGCACCCATGAGGAACATGCACCCATGAGTACCAGGCACCCATTGAGGAGCAGGCATCCACAGGGACCAGGCATCCATGGGGACGAGCACCCATGGGACCAGCAGCCATGGGACCAGGTATCTATGTGGACCAGCATCCATAGGGACCAGGCAGTACCAGCCTACCAGACCCCAGATCTCAGCTGCTTTCAGCTTCTGCTCCAAGCTCCAGGGAGGGAAGCGGATCCCGGCCGGACACCCTGGCACAGGGTCCTGCTTTTCCTCTTCTTCCCTCTTATTTGAAGTCCCCCTCCATGGAAACAACAAGGCAATCCTTGAATCATCCCTGAATCTCCATTCATGGCAATCCTTCCCATGGGATGCATTCCCAGCTCCTGGGACCACCATCACGGTGTTCCCATCACTCCTAGAGAGGGGGTGCCCCATTGCCGGGGTCCCCTCCATGGGCAGGGCATCGCGAGCCTCTGTACCCCCAGACTGGGGGCATCCGGCCGCTGTCCTAATCTCTCCATGGCATTAAAGGTCTTTGGGAAACGACGTGTCCTGGTCTCTGCGGCCGGGATGGGGACGGCGGGAGCTGAGAGCACGTGGGTGCAGCGGGATGGGCCTGGGTGCACCCGCTGGGTGCTGGGGAGGTGATGGGTGATGCCAAATGCACACTAAACCCATGGCTGCAGGGATGCTGGGAATCAGGGTTGCAGGGATGCGAGGGTGCAGGGATGTGGGGATGCGGGATGCAGGGATGTGGGATGCAGGGGTGCTGGGACGTGGAGATTCAGGGATGATAGGACATGGGGACACAGGGATGTGGAGAAGCAGAGTGCAGGTATGTGGGATGCAGGAATACAGGGATGCAGGAATATAGGGATGCGGGGATGCAGGGATGCTGGGATGTGAGGATTCAGGGGTGTGGGATGTGGGGATGCTGGGGTGCAGGGGTGCAGGGATGTGGGGGTGCAGGGTGCAGGGATGCAGGAATACAGGGATGCTGGGATGCAGGGATGTGAGGATGCAGGGGTGTGGGATGTGGGGATGCAGGGATGCTGGGGTGCAGGGATGCAGGGATGTGGGAGGCAGGAATACAGGGATGCTGGGATGCAGGGATGCTGGGGTGCAGGGATGCAGGGATGTGGAGGTGCAGGGTGCAGGGATATGGTATGCAGGGATGTGGGGATGCAGGGATGATGGGATGTGAGGATGCAGGGATGTGGGATGTGGGGATGCAGGGATGCTGGGGTGCAGGGATGCAGGGATGTGGAGGTGCAGGGTGCAGGGATATGGTATGCAGGGATGTGGGGATGCAGGGATGATGGGATGTGGGGATGCAGGGATGTGGGATGTGGGGATGCAGGGATGCTGCGTTGGGGGGTATGCAGCAATGCAGGGATGCAGCAATGGGAGGATGCTGGAGTGCAGCTCCCTGCAGTGTCCCTTGGTGCGGGTGTCCCTCCACCTCCCCGTTGCTCTGATCCCCCCGGGGGTTGGGCAGTGACTCATGGGGGGTGACAGATGTCAGTCCCACACGGGTGACGTGTGTCAGTCACACACACGGGTGACAGATGTCAATCACCCGCAGCGCTGGGGCTGCTCTGCCAGGGGTGCAGATGGAGGGCAGGAACCCGTGTGTGCGTGGGGAATGAGGTCTGGAATGCGTGTTCGGTGCATGCAACACATGTTCAGTGTCTGCAGTACGTGCTCCAGGTATGCAACACGTGCTCTGTGCATGTAATGTGTGCTCAGTGCATGCAACATGTGGTCAGCATCTGCAGGATGTGCTCCATGTATGCAATGTGTGCTCAATGTGCAACACATGTTCAGCATCTGCAGTGCTTGCTCAGTGCGTGCAGTGCCTGTTTGGTCTCTGCAATGCGTGCTCAGTGCAGGCAACATGTGCTAACATGTGCTCAGTGTCTGCAGCACATGCTCAGTGCATGCAACGTGTGCTAACGTGTTCAGTGCCTTCAATGCATGCTCAGTGCATGCAACCTGTGCTCGGTGCCTGTGACATGCTCAGAGCATGCAACACAAGCTCCATGTGTGCATTTTATTCTCAGTGCCTTCAGTGCATGCTCAGTGCATGCAACGTGTGCTAACGTGTTCAGCGCCTTCAATGCACGCTCAGTGCATGCAACGTGTGCTAACGTGCTCAGCGCCTTCAATGCACGCTCAGTGCATGCAACGTGTGCTAACGTGTTCAGTGCCTTCAATGCACGCTCAGTGCATGCAACGTGTGCTAACGTGCTCAGCGCCTTCAATGCACGCTCAGTGCATGCAACGTGTGCTAACGTGCTCAGCGCCTTCAATGCACGCTCAGTGCATGCAGTGTGTGCCGAGGTCCTCAGTGCTGCAGCATGTGCTCCGTGCCTGTTTTCACACCTGCCCTCAGTGCCCGCCCTGTGCCCCGTGTTCCATGTGCTCCATCTGCACGCCTGCTCCATGTCCGTGCCTGCACACGCTTGTGCCCCTCCGTTTGCACGTCCCCTCCCCGCGCACAGGGTGTTTACACACGTGTTAGTGCCTGAGCACACGCCTGGTACCCGCAGGGCCTCTGAGCACGGAGAAGATGCTCCGAGCGATGAGCTGCATCCGTGGGGCTGAGCCCAGCGTCGACGCCAACAGCTCCTGCAGCATCCCGGCTCCCACAGCGGCAGATGTGGGGCTCCCTTCCCCTCCACGCTCGTCCCATGGGATGAAGCTGCCGCCCCTCGGGAGCGGGCTGGCTGGAGCCTCCCTCCGCTCGCTCTATGTATAGCAGAGCGGGGGCGAGCGCGTGTGATGCCGCGCACACGGTGATTAACTGCAGAGTCATTTACAAAGAGCTTCCTCAGCTCCTTGCCCGGGGCTGCTCCGGCACGTGAGGGCCGTTCTGAGCCCTGCAGCATTCCAGAGCTGCGGAATTGCGGCTGGAAACTGCCCATGGAACAGGGCCTGGGGGGGCTGGACGTGAGGAGCGCGTGTGATGGGGAAGGGCTGAGGGAGCTGGGGGGTTCAGTGTGGGGAAGAGAAGGCTCAGGGGGGACCTGATGGCTGCCTACAAGTGCCTGAGAGGAGGATGGAGCCAGGAGGGGCTGGGCTCTGCTCCCAAGGAACAAGGGACAAGATGGGACAAGAGGAACCGGCCTCAAGCTGCCCCAGGGCAGGTTTAGATGGAGCTGAGGAACAATTCCTGCCCCAGAGGGTGCTCAGGCATTGGAACAGGCTGCCCAGGGCAGGGCTGCAGGCACCTCACACCCCGTGGAGACGAGGCCTCAGTGCCATGGGGCAGTGGTGGCCGTGTTGGGGTGATGATTGGACTTGGTCTTGAAGCTCCCTTCCAATCCGGTTGATTCCATGATTCTAGGGCTCTGTTGTAGCAGGATCCAGGTGCCTCTTCCCAAGGTGTGGAAGCTCCTAGCATGGGGCTGAGCCAGCAGCATCCCTGCCCTTCGCCATGGTTTGGCGATGCAGGAGCATCGTGGGCTGGACACAGGGATCGGGTGAATGCCAGGCAAACCCCACCACCGAGGTGGCACAGCGCAGGCTCAGCACCCTCTGCCAGCCACCTCCCGGCTCTGTATATAAAGGAGGCTCCATCCATCCCCCCCCGGGTGCTGCCAGCCCTGGGTGCAGGCAATGGGGCAGCCTCATGCACCCAGGCACGAGCCTCTGCCTCTACCCCACGTTCCCCCCCCTCCTCGCGGGTACCCTAAGGCGGATGCAGGCAATGCCAGCGGATGATGCTCCAACCCCACGGCACCCACAGGCCTTGTCCCCACGGGTCCCCTCGTGTGCATCCCGCACCCGTGACAGCTCAGCCCCACTCCCGGGTGATGGACTCGGCAGCTGATCCATGCCCGGATCCAACAGAGCCGCAGCCGCACTCCAGCCGACTTCGGAGCAGTCATTATTTCATCAGCAGCCCCATTAACCTGTCACTGCCTTTAGTCAGGCTCTCGTGTTCTGTCCCCCCTCCTTTCCCTTCCCTCCCGCCTTCTCCCAGTCCCTCTTTATATTCAATCAGCCGCCTCCACGCTTGGAATGCTACCAAAGGGCAGCCGGGCATGGAGAAGCATCCCCTCCCGCTGCTCCCGGCTTTGCCATCCTAAATGGGGCTCAGCCTGGGGAAGGGTTTAGGGAAACCTGTTGACAATTCAAGCCCCAGCCCCAATTCCCACCCCGAGCCCCCCCCCCCCCAGCATTCCAGAGCTCAAATCACTTCCAAAGCGGCTCCTGGTGGTGGGAAAGGGGGAGAAGAGCCCCTTGGAGGGGGTTAGGAGCATGAAGTGATGGAGCAGGGGAAGGACAGCGCTGCTTGAAGCCGTTTATCCCGTCCCGTGCTCCCTCCTCCCTCCCCAGCAGCCTCCCACTCGCTGCTCCAGGCTCCTTAGGGAATATAAAGGGAATTGAGATCCTAAATAAAGGCTCAGGAGGGAAAGGGGGTGCGGGGGGGGGTGTGTGTGTGTGCCCCAGGGAATTGCTCCCCATGGAATGGGTGCTGGGATCCCTAGGGATGGGGGGATCCACTTCTGACTCCCGTGGGATGCTGGCAGTGGTGGGGGCTTGGTGTTGGGGGTCAGGGGCTCGGCACCTTGTGGGGTGGAGAAGGAGATGTTGGATGGGTGCCCTTGGCTTGGCTTGGCCAGAGCAGAGAAAGGAGCCACGGCCAAAGCCAACTGGAGCTGGGTGGCAGAAGGAGGAGTCAAATGGGGCCTTTCCCAATTGGAAGAACCCCCAAGGACACATCCCAGGGCCTGTGCTCTGCTTGGGACGAAGGATACAGGAGGGAAGAGCCGCTCCCCCCTGGCCCACTGGGTGATGCTGTGGGACAGCCCCATGCCCCCTCCATCCATGAGCATGGTGGGATCTGCTCCCAGTACAGGCAGCTCCCAGATCCCCGCCGGCAGCATCGATGGATGCAACTGGTGCTGCTGCATCCAGGTGTGTGGGTCTGGCACAGGGAAGGATGCTCTGGGATGCTGATGCAGGGCCCGGGCTCCTCACCCTCCCTTGTCACCGGGGCTGCTGCGAGGAGCTGGCCTTGTCCTTCTCCATTAAACCAGCGTCAATCTGAGCCCATTTCACTGTGACAGAGCCTTCAATCTCAGTCAGCCCCTGCTGCCTGCGGTGATGCTCCCGGCTTGGCAACACGGACCCATCCGCGCTGCATCCCTGGCCGGGGCTGAGGGAGCAGGATGGGGTCCCCAGGGACACGTGTGCCACGTGGGACGCGCAGCCAGGCAGAACTGCTGACTCAGCACAGCGCCGGGCTCTCTTTTCCCTGGGAAGGGGTTGATCCTGCAGCCGAACCGGGTTTGGAGCCTTAAAGGAGCAGGCGCGGCTCTTCCTCCTCAGCCATGAGGATGAAGCACAAGCGGCCTGTGGCTGGGGACCGAGCTCCTGCAGACGGGGTGGATGTCACCTCCTGGGGTGGACGTGGGTCAGCAGGGCTTGAAAATCCCCATTTCCCCTTGCTCCATCCCTTGGGAGCCTCCCAAGAGGACAGAGCAGGAGGATGCTGTGGTGTCGGTGGGGAAGGGAAGCGGGACGGGTGTCTCCTACCTGGGCTCGTGCTGTGTTTGACCCTGTCCTACTGGACACAGGGGCTTGGAGCAAGCTGCTCCAGTGGAAGGGGTCCCTGCCTGGGACTGGAGGAGCTTTAAGTTCCCTTCATCCCAACCTATTCCATCCCAACACACACATTCATCCGTCCCAGTGTATGCAGCTAAATAGAGCCCAGGTTGGAATCAGCACCCACTGAACCGACCCATCCCAATTCCCTCCTTACTGCCACCAAGATAAACCCGCTTTGTCCCACGTGCCACAAGGATCTGTGTTGAGCCACCCTCACCCAGCATCGTGCAGCCCTGAACGGAGCATGGAGGAGAACTCCATCCTGATGAAAGGAGGAAAGCCAAAAACGCCACTGAGACTCGCTCAAGACACATTAAAAAAACCCTCTTTGAGGAAAATCACCTTAAATTGGCTATTTATCGGCTCAGCATCCTGCCGGGAGGTTTCCATGGATACCTGGAGCCTCGGCAGCGCCAGCCCCATGTGCCACATGCGTGTCCCCACTGGTGACAAACCCTCATTGGCACCTCTTACACAGCAAACTCCATCGATCTCGGCCCTGCTGTGGGGTTCTGATCCCAATTCCTGCATCCCCAGGGTTGGTACCAGCATGGGGAGATGCCCTGGCGCATCCCAAGGGACCGCAGGGTGGCAATGGGGGACACTGTGGGAAGGGGTTGGCGCTGTGGCACTGGTGTGGCTGCAGGGGGATGTGATGCTCCAAGGGATGGGATTATCCCCATCAACATCCCTGTCCCATCACAGCATCACTTCCAGCTGTGGGGAAGAGTCCAATGCGCCCATCCCCAAGGCACCACTCACTGGGTGATACGAAACCTGCAGGCTTGGGTGCATCTGGAACACGCTGCCCATCCACATCCCCGCTCCAAGGGACCCTGATGGCTTCCACAGGGATTTCCCTGCCTCAACCTGATGGGAAGAAACAGCTGGGAGCTTGTTGCAGCTTGGGGACCAGAGTCAAACCACCACGTGGACAGGGATGCTTAGGGGATGAGGCAGGGATGTGGCAGGGATGCTCCAGGTCCCTTCTGCAGCTCAGATGGCCACCAAGTCCATCTGCCATCCCTGGAAAGCTCATCCCTGCTTTTTCCCACCAATTGGAAAATGCTCCTGATGCCTTTGGGGGGATGATGTGTAAGTGGGTCCCCAGTTCAGTGTTCGCTTGGGGATGCTATTAAAGCACAGGGCTGAGCCCAGCTGCATGTCCCATACGCCAGGCAGTGGGTTTTACCCCTGAGGGCCATCCCAAAGGCATCCCCCGCCCCACGGAACCCCCATCCCGTGGGACAGGGTGTTCCAGGGTGCCACCAATCCCGCTCTCCCTTGGGGCTTGTTCCACGACAAGATTATCTGCGTGGCTCCATGTAGCTGCATCACCTCAGCATCACCCAACAACAGCTCCTGCTGCCGCCTGGCATTGATTCCATGTGATCCATGACCGCCTTCCGCACATTTAATCCCTCCCTGCTCCCTTTTGTGGGAGCCAACCCACGCGTGAAGGAGCAGCAGGCACGCTGCTAATTCCCATCACTGCGGGTCTGGCTGGGCCCGGAGCTTGGATTGTTGGATTCCTTTTGTTCCCATCCCGATTTTGCCTTTGGTTTCATCCCTGGACAGTGGGGGGGGGAGGCTCATGGGCCCATCCTGCACCCTGGTGCACCCATGGGCTGGGGGAAGGGGATGCTGAAGGTGCAGGGACACCTTGTATCAGGAACACAGAGCTCCATCCTCCTCTTCCTATGTCCCCATCGCTGTCCTTCATTCCCAACCATTCCCAGCCTCATCTACACTCGAGCACCCCCCATCTCCTCTCACCCCCAAACCAGGGATGGACCTCATGTCTGGGTGATGGGAAGCAGGGATTTGGGACCTCAGGGCTCAGCCTGCGCCCAAGGGCCACTGCAGGACCGGGTGTCCCCATGCTCCCCGCAGTGATGGGAGAACTGGGAAGGAGTCACGGTGGCAAGGATTCCAAACCCACCGAAACCAGGATGGGGAGCCACGGAGGGGACAGAGCTGGGTCTATGGGTGGTGCCTGGATCGTGGTACTGATGACCCTGCATCCCTGTCTCCCATCACCCGTATGACGGATGTCACCCCCGGCACAGCCTGGGGACGGATGCTGGTACCCGGGGATCGGTCACCGCAGGGATTCTGCTCCAGGCTTTGGCCTTGGGGACACGTCAGAGGGATGTGGGATCTGATGGGTGATGACGCGAGGCTGGAAAAGGAAGGGGGGCAGAGGCTGCCCCGGGGCAAGGGCACCCGTGGGGCTCCGTGGGGCGATGGAGCCGGCCGGTCCCTGTCCGCTCCCGGCTCCCAGCTGATGGATGGGACCGGGCAGGACACGGCGCAGCCCGGGGCAGGCTCAGTGACAGCCGCGCTCCTGCTGCCCCCTTCAGCGAGGGGGGGTGATGGAGGGGGGCTGAGGCTGTGCTGTGAGCAAGCACATCCCTGCCCCTTCCCTTTTCCCTTCTCTCCTTCTCCTTCCCCCTTTTCCCTTCATCCTTCCCCTTCCTCCTCTACCCTTCCTGTCCTTCTCTGTCCCCTCCTTTCCCCTTCTCCTTTTTCCTTCTTTTCCCTTTCCCTTCCCAGTCCCACTCCTAGTCTCCCCTTCCCTTCCTCATCCTTTCCTTTCTCCTTCTTTCCTTTTCCCTTCCTCATTGCATTCCCCATCCCTCCCTTTCCATTTCTTTTCCCCTCTTTCCCCTTCCCCTTCCTCTTTGCATTCCCCATCTTTCCCCTTCATTTTTCCCTTTCCCCCCTTTCCACTTTCCCCTTCCCCCTCCCCATCCTTCCCTTTCCATTTCTTTTCCTTCTTTCCCATCCTTTCCCTTCTCCCTCCAATCCACTTTCACACCCCCCTTACCCCCACCAAGCTTCCCAAGCCCCTTCCTGGACCTTTTGGGATGCTCCATCCCCAACAGTGGCTCTCCCGCTGCCTCTCCCATGGCTGCAGCACCGGCCCAGGGCAGGTCTGCACGGCCGGGAGAGGGTGGGATCCGCTCTGCTTCCTGCAGCTCGGGATGGACAAGGGCACGATCAGGGGTGCTGAGATCAAATCAAGGTGGGGGATTTACTGACGGCCATGAGCGGGGTGATGCTCCGCGGTGAGCACAGAGCTCCCGCCAGCGCTGGGGCTGGAGGGAAGCAGGGTTTCTCTCCCCTCCACACGAGCTTTCATTTCCCTTCCCTTATCAGAGGATCTTTCCATCAGCCGCTTCCTCGGCTGCCGGGATCACAGCGCTGCTCCATTGCCCCCAGCACGTGCTCATGGGATGGGTTGGGTTGAAGGGACCTTAAAGCTCCTCCAGCCCCAACCCCTGCCACGGGCAGGGACCCCTTCCATAGAGCAGCTTGCTCCAAGCCCCTGTGTCCAACGTGGCCTTGAGCACTGCCAGGGATGGGGCAGCCACCACATCCCCTTTGTCCCTTTATCCCCACTTGCTCTGTGAAAGGCAATGGGATGGGTACCAGTGAGAACCAGCATCAATCCCACCTCTTCCTGCATCACTATCCTCATGCTGGCTACCGGGATGCAGCCAAACACCCTCCAAGCAGCTCCCTGGGGTCCCCATCCCTGCCCCGAAGTACCTGGGGGCCCTGTCCGTGCTCTGCCCACGCCAGCAGAGCTGCACCTGCAGGCACAGGCAACCGTTTCCCTCCTCACTGAGGATTCCTTTCCGCTGATTTCCTGCTTTGAGAACAGCTTGTTCTGACCTTGCGATAAAACCCAAGGCTCCGGGCTCCTCCGGGGGTTGTTTTCTGTTCTTTTTCTGGTCCCGGGATAAATGTCAAGGAAAATGGAAAAGCTTTTCTCCATTCCGCTCTTTTCTTCCTCCTCGGAAAAGCTCTTTGGGGTTGTGAGCGTGGCACAAGCAGAGAGAGGGGGAAACAACGCCCAGCTTCCTGGAATTGGAACTTTCTGGGGGGCATTTGTACAGGCACGACAGGACCAGTGCTTCCATTGGTGGGAATACTGGGGATACCTAGGGATATATCCATATCCTGATGGGATTGGAGCAAGCTGCTCTAGTGGAAGGTGTCTCTGCACATGGCAGGGGGTTGGAACTGGGGGAGCTTTGGGCTCCCTTCATCCCAACCCATCCCATGTTCCTCTGACGGCCTGGAAGCAGGGGAGCAGCGTGTGGTCCCTGGGAGCATCCCGGGCTGCTCCGCTGGGGCATCCCTGCAGGAAGAGAGAGGAGCCCGTTGCTCCCTGGAGCTCAGAGCTCTGGGGAGGGGGTGCAGTGATGCTGTAGGGAGAGCATCTTGTGAGGAAGCTGCTTTGTGCCACCAAACCCATCCCCATGAGCGGGATGCTGCCGGTACCCGCACAGCGAGCACCCAGGGACCGTCGGTGGTTATCGAGAGCTCAAAGACCTGCATCCCGCAGCCGAGGAGGCGCTGCAGGAGCTGAGCTCGAGGCTCGTTTCACATTCACACCACAAACACCCACACGAGGGCACGGACCTGGAATGATGCCTTTGGAAGGCGGCAGCGCTTCATCTTCCTGACAGGAGATAAAGACATGGAGCAGCGTCAGGAGCCAGAGCGGAGCTGCCATGAGCTGCGCTGGAATCGTGTTCACTGCAGCCAGCACGGAATGTGGGGAGGAACAAGAGGGATTTGCTGTGCTGGATCCTCCCAGGACCTTCTCCTTCCATAGGGCTGGGAAGAGCCTTAAGCTGCAGGACGCTGGGGTAAGGTTTGCCCTTTGGATGCTCCTGGAGAAGGTTTCTTGGTGGGTCTTGCTGGCCATCACCAAGGCCTCGCGCCTGCACCACAGCCCCGCTCTAATGTCCCTGTATGCCATGGCGATGCCAACCCCATGGATTTCCAGCAGCCAGGATCAGTTCCAGGTCCGTGGGGGCCTGAGCTTGCTCCAAGCCCCTGTGTCCAAGCTGGCCTTGAACACTGCCAGGGATGGGGCAGCCACAGCTTCTCTGGGCACCCTGTGCCAGCGCCTCAGCACCCTCACAGGGAAGAGCTTCTGCCTAAGAGCTCAGCTCAGCCTCCCCTCGGGTAGGTTCAAGCCATTCCCACATTCCCAATCCCAGCGGAGAAGGTCAGAGCACATCGGGGTGCAAGGCCCACCAGGTCCATCCGCAGATGCGGGCAGGGACCACCACATGCCAGCATCCTCCCGTGAACCCTTCCATGTGGTTCCCGGCGCTCTCCCTTCTCTAACGTTGCTCCTGGTGCTCACAGAGGTGGTTTTCTCCTCCCCACATTGCTCTGTGCTGTTTCCTCCTCAGGAGAGAGCTCAGCCCCGTATCCAAGCAGCTTCTGCCAACAGCAGCGCAGGCTCTGTCCTTGGAGACGCGGTTCCTCCTTTCAGTGTGTGCAGCCCCAGGGGTCTCGGTGCTGAGGAACTGGAAGAACCTGGTGGAGCCATCCCAGAGCTTCCATAATGTTTGGAAGCATTCAATGAATAATGCAAAAATCGGGAAAATGGGAAATTCCATGAATAATTTGGGTGTTTTCCACACAAATCCCTGCTTGGAAGCACCCAAGAAGCTGCGCTGGTGCCTGGCTTCATAAGCACCCAGGGTCCCACCCAGAGTGGGGACATTGCACTGATGTCAGGAGGATCGTGGCATCCAGAGGAGCTGTGGCTGCTCCATCCCTGGCAGTGCTCAAGGCCAGGTTGGACACAGGGGCTTGGAGCAAGCTGCTCTATGGAAGGGGTCCCTGCCCAGGGCAGGGGTTGGGAATGGAGGAGCTTTAAGGTCCCTTCATCCCAACCCATTCCAGGATTCCATGGTCAAAGTGATGGCCCTTAAAATAACCCCAGATGAGCCCTGGCTCTGCCATCAGCTCCTGGGGTGAAATCTGGGCAAGGCATCCTGGATCTGGCCCTCGGTTTCCTCCCCTGGCCAAGGCAGGCAGGGGCTCTCAGTAATGGATGCGTTACTCGGCCTATTTCTGGAGACCATGGGGATATTAATCCATGTGAATCTGACAGGGACTGATGTGATTTGAGTGCAAATCTCTTAATAACTATTGCTGCTCTTCACGTGGGCTCAGCACGGAGCAGGGCAGCAGCAGCGTACCCCCAGCAGTTACAAAGCACATCCCGCCCCTCTCCCCATGGAAGCAGTGACCCCGGAGGGCTGGATCGCTGCAAGGCTACTGGGGAGCAACCAAACCAGCTGCTTTTGGTGCAACCACCTCCTGCCATGAAGCCGAGCTCCCAGCCTGGGGGTGTGGGTTGGTGCAGAGCGGAGCAGACAGCGAGTGTGTGGAGGATGCAGACACCCACAGAGAGATGCTGCTGAGCTGAGGACCAGAGGGATGCTCCTGGCTTCACATGGGATGGGGGAGCAACAGCGGGGTGGCTGGAGAGGTGGGACCATAGAACCTCGTGATGTTCAATGGCTTCAATGTGTGCCTGCAGCCCAGAAACCAGCCACGTCCTGGGCTGCACCCCCAGAGTGTGAACAGCAGCTCAGGGAAGGGATTCTCCCCCTTTACTAAGGCGTGAAGGGGAGACCTTAGAGCAGCTCCAGTGCCTAAAGGGGCTGCAGGAAAGCTGGAGAGGGGCTTGGGACAAGGGCCTGTAGGGCCAGGCCAAGGGGAATGGCTTGAACCTGCCCGAGGGGAGACTGAGCTGAGCTCTTAGGCAGAAGCTCTTCCCTGGGAGGGTGCTGAGGCGCTGGCACAGGGTGCCCAGAGAAGCTGTGGCTGCCCCATCCCTGGCAGCGCTCACAGCACAGGGTGCGTGTTCCATGCTCTCCCTGACACCTTGTGGCTCCAGGAGGCCCAGGGCAGGAGATCCCAGTGTGCTTGTGGGGGATAAACCCATGGACACCACATCTGCTCCTCCAAGCCATCGGTGCCCGGTGCCGGTGCTGCACGCGTGCAGAGGGCTCCGTGCTCAGTGAGGCTCCCGGGGGAAGCTGCGCTCATTCGGGAGGTGGCAGCGGGGGCACAGGCATGGAGCGATGCTGCAGGCACATGGGAGGCTCCGGCTCCTCCTGCCTGGGGTGGGACCTGCTGCCCTGGTGGGGACCTGCCTGCCGGGCACTGCTGTCTATTGCTTGTCTGCTCCCAAGGAACAAGGGATGGGACAAGAGGAACCGGCCTCAAGCTGCCCCAGGGCAGGTTTAGATGGAGCTGAGGAACAATTCCTGCCCCAGAGGGTGCTCAGGCATTGGAACAGGCTGCCCAGGGCAGGGCTGCAGGCACCGGCCCTGCAAGGGTTCACACCCCGTGGAGACGAGGCCTCAGTGCCATGGGGCAGTGGTGGCCATGGGGCAATGGTTGCACTGGATGGTCCTGAAGCTCTTTCCCAACCCGGCTGATTCCATGATTCCATGATTTTCTAATACTGCTCGATGCCACCCAGCACCCTTGGGAAAGGAACCTGCTCGCAGGTCGGGTGCTACCTACTGCTGCCCAGTTCCCCTGGGGCAGGGACCTGCCTGAGGGCCACTACTGCTCCATACTGCTTGATGCTGCCTGGTGCCCATGCGCAAGGCACCTGCTTGTGGGTCTGGTGCTGCCCTGGGGCAGGGACTTGCCTGCAAAACCAGTGCTGCTGAGCATCACTCTGTGCTGCCCGGCATTGCTTGAGCTGCCCAGAATATCTCTGTGCTGCCCAGCATCGCTCTGTACTGCCCAGCATTGCCCTGTGCTGCTCAGCATCACTCTGTGCTGCACAGCATTGCTTGAGCTGCCCAGCATCTCTCTGTGCTGCCCAGCACCTCTCTGTGCTGCCCAGCATTGCCCTGTACTGCCCAGCACCGCTCTGTACTCCCCAGCACCGCTCTGTGCTGCCCAGCATTGCCCTGTACTGCCCAGCATCTCTCTGTGCTGCCCAGCACCGCTCTGTGCTGCTCAGTATCGCTCTGTGCTGCCCAGCACCGCTCTGTGCTGCCCAGCATTGCCCTGTACTGCCCAGCATTGCCCTGTACTGCTCAGCACCGCTCTGTGCTGCCCAGCACCGCTCTGTGCTGCCCAGCATTGCCCTGTACTGCCCAGCACCGCTCTGTGCTGCCCAGCACCGCTCTGTGCTGCCCAGCATTGCCCTGTACTGCTCAGCACCGCTCTGTGCTGCCCAGCACCGCTCTGTGCTGCCCAGCATTGCCCTGTACTGCCCAGCATCTCTCTGTGCTGCCCAGCACCGCTCTGTGCTGCCCAGCATTGCCCTGTACTGCCCAGCATCTCTCTGTGCTGCCCAGCACCGCTCTGTGCTGCCCAGCACCGCTCTGTGCTGCCCAGCATTGCCCTGTACTGCCCAGCACCGCTCTGTGCTGCCCAGCACCGCTCTGTGCTGCCCAGCATTGCCCTGTACTGCCCAGCACCGCTCTGTGCTGCCCAGCATTGCCCTGTACTGCCCAGCATTGCCCTGTACTGCTCAGCACCGCTCTGTGCTGCCCAGCACCGCTCTGTGCTGCCCAGCATTGCCCTGTACTGCCCAGCATTGCCCTGTACTGCTCAGCACCGCTCTGTGCTGCCCAGCACCGCTCTGTGCTGCCCAGCATTGTCCTGTACTGCCCAGCACCGCTCTGTGCTGCCCGATGTCCCCCGGGGCAGAAGCCGGGCAGACGGGCGCTTGCGGTGCCCAGCAGGACCCGCTGCCGCCGCGGGGAGCGCGGGGCGGGCAGGGCCAGCGCGCTCCTTACTAGACAAAGGCGGTGTCCCCCCGGAGCGGGGCGGCGCTGCGGGCGAGGCCGGGCGCGGCCCAGGGCGGGCGGCAGCCGGAGGCAGGTGCGGACCCCTTCGGCCCCTCCGCGGGAACGGCTCCGGCCCCCGCCCAGCCCCGCGGAGCCGCAGCGGCGCCGTCAATCAGCGGCGTTTCTTCCCCCGGCCTCCCCCCGCGCCTCTCCGCCCTCCCCTCCCGCACGCCTCGGCGCGCTGCATCGGGCTCGGTTGACAGCAGCGGGCTCCGCTCCCCGTCAGCACCGAGAACCGGGCGCAGCGGCGGCTCCGCGTTGCCCGCAGCCCCTCTCCGAGCCCCCGCCGGCCGCCGAAGCATGCGGAGCCATGGGGCAGGGCTGCGGACACTCCATCCTCTGCCGGAGCCAGCCGTACCAGGCGGCTGCGTCTGACCTGTGAGTCCCCTCCCGCCGGCACCGGGGACTGGGGGGGACCACGCCGGGAGGGAGCGATGCTCCGGGGGGGGGAGAGGCTGCGCGAAGGCGAGAGGGAGACATCGCGGAGAGGGGAAAAGTTCCTCCTCCCGCCTGGGGTGCAGGGGGATTACAGGCTGCGACCCCCCCTCAGTTCCTCACTGTGTGAGCCCAGGGCAGGGCATCACTGATGGGTGATGCTGTGCGGGAGCGCCGCTGTCAGCAGCATCTCCCCTTTTCCCTGCTGACCCCCCCTTATATGTTCCCTGTAACCCCGCGGTGGTTTCCCATGGGAGCAGCAGGCTCCTGGCCTGGCAGTGAGCTGGGGGGGATGTGGGTGACTTAGTGAAATGCTGGTCAGGCCTCGGCATCGTGGCTTCGGTGGCTCCACGCATGGCAGGAGGAGCCATCCCCCTGCACACCCACCCCACGCAACAGGTCTGGGGGTCCCGGTGCTGCTGATCCCATGCGGTGGGGTGGGACGGGGGGATCAGGGGGGATCTCATTCCACAGCGCAGGAATGAGGGGCTCGCAGGGGGTGACCTTGCTGAGGGATGACAGTGCTCGCTTCCAGCCGTGCAGGGTGATGCTCTGGAGAGCCCACGTGGGGAGAGGGGCAGAGCTGGCTAACGGGAAGCGTGCGATGCCTCGATTCCCATCACCGTGGCTCGGGATGGCCGAGATCCCCGGCTCTGTGTCTGTGTGTGTATGGAGCACTCACGAGGCTCCACTGCTGTGCGCAGGCGGTTTGCAGTACGTGGGTGCTCTGCTTCCCGGGTATCCAGAGATATCGGGTGCTCCCTACCCCTTGTTTCCCACCCCAGCGGTTGCTGGGATCAGACCCCTCATTGCCAAAGGGATGGGCTGATCCGGTGGGAATGGGATGAGGGTGTAAGGGGATGAGGAGGGAAGCTGCTGGGTGCTTGGATTCCTTTGTCTGACGGGTGCATCTCAGCTCCACATGCTCAAGCACTGGCTCGGCAGCCGGGACCGCCGCTCCCAGCACTGCATCCCTCATGGGGATGTGCCTGGGAGCATCCTCAGGGCTCCTGGAGCGGGTGCTTGATGTGATTCCAGGGCCATCAGGGCACAAGGGAAGCTGCCGCCCGCTCCTGCCTCATCCCCACCTATTTCCCTCCGGCATCCCCAGCTTTTCGCACCTTCACGAGGTGACCTTTGGATGCCAAGTCTGCCTGGCTCTAGAATAGCCTCCAGCATCTCCTGCCTGTGGTGGCGTGGGGCTCAGATCCACCTTCCAAAGGCCATCAGGAGCTGCTGATCCCCCCCTGCTGTGGGTGCTGGATCCAGCCTCTGCGGGCAGCATCCTTCCCCCCTGCTCTCGCCGGTGCTGTGTGCGCTTTGTTCCCTGCAGAGATCCTTTCATGCTGCTGCCACCACATGTGCCCGTGTCCTTTTCTTTAAGCACAGCACACAAAGGTCTTGAAATGCCATTGCCATCCTCATGTTCCCTCCGGCTGGAATGCCGCTGCTGACTTGCAGCTCCTGTTTAATGGCTTTAAGAATGGTGGATGCTACTTGAGTGTAGCTGGATTGCTGCACCTCTCGAGCCGCCCAGGGCAGGGATGGTGAGATGAGATGCTTTCCCCTTCACCCAGGATACAACCCCGTGTCTTTCCTAGATGCTTATCCCTGTTCCCGCACATCCTGGGGGATATATAGGGCTGGAAAAGCTTCCTAAGCGCTTTCCGGCGATGCCCTTTGCACATGGGTGTCCCCGTGAGGCCGGGGTGATGCTGCCTGCTCCCTGCCTGTGTTGTTTCCCGCTGGCTCTGCCTGCTTGCTGCCAGCAGATCCCAGCGAAGCTGCTCCCGCCCTCACAGCACGCTGGGAATGCTGCATGGGGCCGGGATGCAGCGGTGGGCCAGGTCTACCCACGTGCGTGGTGGATGAGGTTTCCTCGCAGGGCAGCGTCGCTGGCAGCCACTCAAGCGCCATCCTGCATTATCCAGGTCACGTTTAAAGCCGTTTCTTCCTCCTTTCCCCCCCGGCAGCGGCTCCTGACCCGGTTACGGGCGGGTGGGATGCTGGGGTGCCCGGAGCTGCTGCGCTCACAGCATCTGACAGCAGCCAGGGGCTGGGGGAGCCGCAGCTGAGCTCTGCGCATTGAGAGCACGCAGGAGGAGAGGATGCTCTGAGCAGCCCCGCAGGCGCGGCGGAGCCTGGGCACAGGTCAAGGCTTCCTTCGGAAAGAGGCCTCATCCGGCTCTTCCCGCTGGTGGGAGCAGGCGTGGGGATGTGTGAACTGGGCAAGGGCTGCCGGGCTTGGCGCTGGTTTGGTGACAGCGTCGGTGCCAGGCACGTGATGGAGGAGGGACCGTGGCTTGGCCGCAGCTGGGATGAGGGCTCCATCCTGCCCGGATGAGTGTCCAGGAGCGGGAAGAGACCAGTGTCCTGCCATGGGATAAGGAGGCATCTTTATCCCCTCCGTAAAGGACGTGTGTTGGTCTGAGTGCCGGTTATCCCAGACGCTGCATCCCCAGGTTAATACAGGACGCAGGCAGTGTGTCCCTAGGTTGATACCAGGACTTGGACAGTGTGTCCCCATCAAGGCTCACGCAGGGGCCATGTGTAATGAACCATCCCCATTTTACCCCCCTGATGTACCCACCTGGTTGCTGCTTCCTTCAGGTCCTGGACCTTAAAAAGTCCTATCCAACCCAAACCATCCCATGGCTTGCTCTGGTACCCATGGCGCAGCACCGGCTGGGATGCAGGAGAGCATCCAAGTGGTGGAGCAGTCCAGGCACCTTTTGGAGGTCTACAGACATCAGCAAGGCCGAGCGCAGGCCCACCCTGCACCTTTTGCCCAGCCTGGTGCTGGTGCATCCACTGGGAGCTGTGTGGGGGGGGCACTTCTGCATCCCCTCACCCTGGAGCTCAGAGAGGATGGAGGGGGAGCTCCTGGCACCCTGCACATCTCCAAACCTGGAGCGGTCCCTTGGGTGGGGAGGACCCATCCAGGAGCTCACCCTCCCCCCCCCCCCCCCCCCATTTCAGAGCAGCAAGTGCTTTCAGTGTCATGAGCTGCAGGAGGACGAGCACCCACCCGGAGCAGGCAGCGCTGCGGCCGCTCCTCCATGCGGGATGCAGGATTCCCTGGCTGCAGCAGCGCTCTCCTCCGACCTCGGTCCCTGCTTTTGCTTTGTCTCTTTCCCAGCTCCCACGTGGCTGGCGCTGGGCTGCAGCCAGAAGTGCAGGCAGGGCCTTGGGACCTTCTGCTTGTCCAGCTTTCTCCTTCAAAGGGCTGAGCTGTCCTTAATGGATGGGTCTGAATGGAGGCAGGGGGGAGCGAGGGGGATGCAGAGCGCTGGGAGATGCTGCGGCTGCTGCTGCGGCTCCATCACACCCAGTAAAGGGGAGTTTAGGTGATGGAGAGCAGGCAGAGCGCAGGCAGTGGTACCCTGGCGGCTGCCCCCATCCCAGTGTCAAGGGTGGGGGGTGCTTTCATGCAATGGGTGATGGGTGACCCCAAGGTTTGCTGTCTGGGGGGGGGGGGGGTTGGAGTGTGGATTGGGGGTCTCAGGAAGCTGTTGCTGGTCCATGGTGGGGAAAGTGGCCCCAAGCCTTGTCGCCAGGTACCACCCTCAAGGGATGGGTTAGCACAGCAGGCTGTGGGATTCGGCTCTGGAGCGGCCCAGGGGTGGGTTGGTTGGCATCGTTAGCAGCCCTTGCTCCCGCTCCCATCCCCAAATCCAAAGCCGATGTGGGGAGGAAGAGGTGCAGAAGGATGGCTTGAGAGCATGCGGGAATGCTGTGGGTGGGTGCAGACCTTCTGGTCTCTCTTCGTTTGTCCTTCCTATCAGAAATCATACAGAAGAAGAAAGATGGTTTCGGATGGGCGCGTTTCCCATGGGAAATATTAAACCCTGGCTCTTCTGGCTGGGAATAAAGGGAGTTCGGGGCTTGTCCTCATGCGGATGGACTCACCACGTGTCCCAGCACCCCCAAAGCCCTCTGCTCACCAGACGCAGCGGAGGTTTGTGATACCTAAGGAGGGAAAACACAACCAGCAAGTGCCGGTGCAGCGCTGGCACAGGAGTGATGACTTTGCCAGAATCCTCCCATTCCCTGGCTTGGAATCACTTCCCAGTTGGTTATTAGCTTGCACGTTTCAGCTGGGTGACTCAGAACACACCGAGGAGCTATTTATAATGAGCATTTGAAAGGAGAAGACTGATGGAGGGCTTTTATCCACCCCCCTTCCTTCAGTCATTGAGCTGTGTTGGCTGCGCACCCCTTGCCCGGAGGCAGGTGGGTTGGGAAGGATGGAAGGGGACCATCCACGTCCCTGAGGTTCCATAGCTGGTTGCTATGGGGTGAAGATGCAGGTGGGTTGGGAAGGATGGAAGGGGACCATCCACGTCCCTGAGGTTCCATAGCTGGTTGCTATGGGGTGAAGATGCAGGTGGGTTGGGAAGGTTGGAAAGGGACCATCCATGTCCCTGAGGTTCCATAGCTGGTTGCTATGGGGTGAAGATGCAGGTGGGTTGGGAAGGTTGGAAGGGGACCATCCATGTCCCTGAGGTTCCATAGCTGGTTGCTATGGGGTGAAGATGCAGGTGGGTTGGGAAGGATGGAAGGGGACCATCCACGTCCCTGAGGTTCCATAGCTGGTTGCTATGGGGTGAAGATGCAGGTGGGTTGGGAAGGTTGGAAAGGGACCATCCATGTCCCTGAGGTTCTGTATCTGCTTGGTGCAGGGTGAAGATGCAGGTGGGTTGGGAAGGTTGGAAGGGGACCATCCATGTCCCTGAGGTTCCGTAGCTGGTTGGTGCAGGGTGAAGATGCAGGTGGGTTGGGAAGGTTGGAAAGGGACCCTCCATGTCCCTGAGGTTCCATAGCTGGTTGCTATGGGGTGAAGATGCAGGTGGGTTGGGAAGGTTGGAAAGGGACCATCCATGTCCCTGAGGTTCCATAGCTGGTTGGTGCAGGGTGAAGATGCAGGTGGGTTGGGAAGGTTGGAAAGGGACCCTCCATGTCCCTGAGGTTCCATAGCTGGTTGCTATGGGGTGAAGATGCAGGTGGGTTGGGAAGGTTGGAAAGGGACCATCCATGTCCCTGAGGTTCCATAGCTGGTTGGTGCAGGGTGAAGATGCAGGTGGGTTGGGAAGGTTGGAAAGGGACCATCCATGTCCCTGAGGTTCCATAGCTGGTTGCTATGGGGTGAAGATGCAGGTGGGTTGGGAAGGTTGGAAGGGGACCATCCATGTCCCTGAGGTTCCATAGCTGGTTGCTATGGGGTGAAGATGCAGGTGGGTTGGGAAGGTTGGAAGGGGACCATCCACGTCCCTGAGGTTCCGTAGCTGGTTGGTGCAGGGTGAAGATGCAGGTGGGTTGGGAAGGTTGGAAAGGGACCATCCACGTCCCTGAGGTTCCGTAGCTGGTTGCTATGGGGTGAAGATGCAGGTGGGTTGGGAAGGTTGGAAAGGGACCATCCGCGTCCCTGAGGTTCCATAGCTGGTTGCTATGGGGTGAAGATGCAGGTGGGTTGGGAAGGTTGGAAGGGGACCATCCATGTCCCTGAGGTTCCATAGCTGGTTGCTATTGGGTGAAGATGCAGGTGGGTTGGGAAGGTTGGAAGGGGACCATTCACGTCCCTGAGGTTCCATAGCTGGTTGCTATGGGGTGAAGATGCAGGTGGGTTGGGAAGGTTGGAAGGGGACCATCCATGTCCCTGAGGCTCCGTAGCTGGTTGCTATGGGGTGAAGATGCAGGTGGGTTGGGAAGGTTGGAAAGGGACCATCCATGTCCCTGAGGTTCCGTAGCTGCTTGGTGCAGGGTGAAGATGCAGGTGGGTTGGGAAGGTTGGAAGGGGACCATCCATGTCCCTGAGGTTCCATAGCTGGTTGCTATGGGGTGAAGATGCAGGTGGGTTGGGAAGGTTGGAAGGGGACTATCCACGTCCCTGAGGTTCCATAGCTGGTTGCTATGGGGTGAAGATGCAGGTGGGTTGGGAAGGTTGGAAGGGGACCATCCATGTCCCTGAGGTTCCATAGCTGGTTGCTATGGGGTGAAGATGCAGGTGGGTTGGGAAGGTTGGAAGGGGACCATCCACGTCCCTGAGGTTCCGTAGCTGGTTGCTATGGGGTGAAGATGCTGATGGTCCTCTCTGGGGGGTGACGCTCCATCCCTATCCAGAGCCTCTTCTCCCCATGGAGTGGAACCGGGATGCCCCTAAGGCTCTACAGCAGTTCACACACTGGGGTTTATTCCCTGCAAAGGGATAACCCCACGTCCCTGTGCCGCAGCCAGGCCGGATCCTTGAGCTGTCACTCGGCTGGAGCCCGGCCAGGAGGCCACGGGCCATGGGTGCTGCCCCGCTCGCCCTTGCTCTCCCGAAGGAATGAGGCTTTTCCCCGTGCTCACACAAGCCGGGCGCCGGCAGCATCCTTCCCCCAGGAAGAGGTGCTGGTGCCAGCTCGCGCAGGGTGCGGGCACATCCCGGAGGAGCCTCTTGTCGCTGCCTGGGAGCCGGGACCTGCAGCCCCAGGCTCTCTGGTCCTGAGCGTGGCTGGGCAGGGGAGCTGCGGGATGGGGGGGACCCTCCTGGTCCTGCTGCAGCACCCTGGGGGCTCCTCAGGTGGGAGACTGGGGTGTGGGGATGGGATGGGGCTCAGGTGCAGAGCAGATGGGCCTGGCCTGCAGCTGCTGTGGGGCTAGGGATAGGGCTGAGGTTAGGGTTAGGGGTAGGGGTAGGGGTAGGGTTAGGGCTGAGGTTAGGGTTAGGGTTTGGGGTTAGGGGTAGGGTTAGAGGTAGGGTTAGGGCTGAGGTTAGGGTTAGGGTTTAGGGTTAGGGTTAGGGTTAGGGGTAGGGTTAGGGCTGAGGTTAGTGGTAGGGTTTAGCGTTAGGGTTAGGGTTAGGTTTAGGGTTAGGGGTAGGGTTAGGGCTGAGGTTAGGGGTAGGTTTTAGGTTTAGGGTAGGGGTAGGGGTAGTGTTAGGGCTGAGGTTAGGGTTAGGGTTTAGGGTTAGGATTTAGGGTTAGTGTTAGGGTTAGGGGTAGGGTTAGTTTTAAGGCTGAGGTTAGGGGTTGGGTTTAGAGTTAGTGTTTGGGGTAGGGTTAGGGTTAGGGCTGAGGTTAGTGTTAGGGTTTAGAGTTAGGAGTAATGTTAGGGGTAGTGTTAGGGCTTAGGTTAGGGTTAGGTTTAGTTCTAGGGCTCAGTTGTGCTTTAGGTTTGTAGTCAGTACTAAGGCTCGGTTTAGGATTAGGGTTAAGTTTGGAGGTGAATTTAAAGTGAGGTTTAGGGTAAATCTACGGTTTGGGGCTCGGGTTATGTTTGTGATTAGTGGTAGGTTTAAGGTTAAATCTAAGTTTAGTTTTATGGCTTGGTCGAAGGTTAGGTTTATTTCTAGGGCTTGGCCTCAGTTTATGGTTCTGTTTATGGCTAGGGTTAGAAGTGGTTGTAAGGTTAGGTTTATGGCTATCGTTAGATTTCGCTTTGCTGTTGGAATGAAGGCTAGAGGATAGGTCTTATGTCTAAGTTCTTAACTAGTATATGGGTCGGGGTATGGCTAAGGTTAGGTTTTGGGTTAGGGATGGGGCCAAGTTTGGGGTTATGCTTAGTGCTTGGCCTGACTTTCGGGTTATGTTTAGCACCAGGCTCAGAACTGTATGTAAGGTTCAGATTGCATTTCAGCTTACAGCTCGGGTTCGGTTAAGGCTGTTATATGTAGGGTTGGGATCAGAGCTGGGGCTGCGGCTGAGATCAGGCTTAGGGCTAGGACCAGGACCAGGGCTGGGTCTCCCAGGCCAAGGTACCCTGGAGCCTCCCTCTGCTCGCTCAGCTCAGGAGCCTGCTTCCTCCCTGGAGCAGGGATGGGATCTGCCTCCTCCAATGGCTTCACCGGGCGCGGGAAGGATGCTGAGGCAGCAAAAACTTGGGGGCGCATCCCCAAAACTCGAGTGTTTTGTTAATGTTGGAGCCTGGACACACATGGAACACGGGACAGAGCGGCTCTTAGCGCATGGGAAGCGCTGGCTGTGGCGCCGGCTCGGTGTCAGACACCATGGTGTTGGGCACCTGGGCAATAAGAAAGCCCCAAAGGAAGTCCCAGCCCAGCTGATGCGGGTTGAGGGTTCCCCAAAAGAAGGATGAGGGCACTGAGGTGTCCTTTGGGTGCTGGTTTTCCCTGCTCTGGAGGGTGCTGTGGGTGATGCTCGTGGTGGGAGCTGGGTTTGCCGCACCCAAAGGGCTTAGGGAGGGATTGAGAGGCTCCGGTTTTGGGGGTAGCTGTTCCCAAGCATATGACATTCCTGGAAATATCTGTGGCTGCCTGCCAGGCACCTGCTTCCCATCCTGCCCTCACCAGATGGACGCGATTCCTCTGGGAATGCTGTTCCCTGCAGAGCTGGAGCAGGATGGGCTGGATGGAGGGGACACCAGCGCCAGCAGCCTCGCACGTCCCCCTCCCAAACCTTGCGAGCCGCATCCCATGCTGGGTCCCATCCTTGCGCTGCCCAAGCTCCAGCCATGATGCGGGATCCGCTGCATGGGAGCGCAGGGATGGAAAGGGGGGGGCTCTCTTCCCCCTGGGAATGGCGTGGGGGCTGCTCCCGGCTGCGTGGGTGCTCTGTGGAGGTGGGGTTTGGCAGCAGCCGCGGCGCTGTTGGGGACCCCCCTCCCCATCGCTGGCAGGGAGCTGGGACAGCAGGTCCGTGGGCTGGGACTGCAGCACCAGGCACTTGGGCATCGCTCGGGCACGGAAGCGGGAGCGCGCCGAGGGGGGAGCGCTGTGTTCCCCATAGACCCCAGCTCCTCCTGCCCCCCGCAATGTGCCTGCTCGGCACGGGCGCTCGGTGCTTCACCCCTCCCCGCTCCATCCTCACCTCGTGGCTCTGCAGCTCTTGCATTGCAGAGCCTGCCGGGGGGACCCCAATAAAGGGATGGGGCTGGGGACGCGTTATGGGTGCTCTGTGCCTGGGATCCGTGTGGCTGGGAAGCCGGAGCCAGCATTCATCCTGCGGGAGAGCCGTTCATTCATAGGAAGTGCAGTCGATCCAGCTGCTCCCATTGCCAGCAGGATCTGGCCACGCTGCTGAAGTGGGTTGAGGTTCATTGCCGGGGCAATGGTCCCAGTGGTAGGACCTGGGAATGTCACTGAAGGATGGGGCATCTCCATGCCCATGGTACATGTCCCTGCCGGCCTTCCCGGCCTTCCCATCAGCGTCAGGACTTGTGTCCCCGCTGCAAAGGACACGGTGGGGCTGGGGACGGCTGCCACCAAAGGAAGGGGGCTCCTTTGTCACTGCTGCGCCCATCACACCCCATTGCGTGAGAGCTGGGGGTCTATTAAGCTCCTGGGTGTCCGACGGAGCCGCTCGCACCCTAAGGACCCTCAAGGCACCAGCATCTCGTGGCCGTGCCCATTCCCATCCCTCCTCTGCTGGTCCACGTTCCCAGGCTCGCTCGTGCTAACAGGGAAATCCCGCCAGGATCCAGTGAGAATTCCAGGCCGTTGGATCCCTGCTCCAGGGCTGCTGCTGCTCCCAGGGAGGGATGGGGCAGCGACAGCAGAGCAGGGTGCTGCGGTCCTGCTCTGCTCCCATGATGATGGCAGCGGGTGGAAGGGACCGCGGATGCTGGGTGGGAGGTTGAGCTGCGGGGCTGGTTGGGATGGGGAAGGGGGGCAGAGGGGGGAATAAAAAGCTGGAAAAGGGGGGGGGGACCAGGAAACAGCCCTGGGAAGATCACGGGACGCAGCTAATCCCACCTCCGGCTGCCGCACTGAGCTCCCTCCGGTCATCCCTAAGCGCACCATGAGCGGGCAGCGTCTGCGCCGCCGCCTCTATCCAAGGACAATTCCCCAGGGATCCAGGGTAACGGCGCGTTGGCTCCTGCCTGGATTGGTGCTGGAGCACGGCTCCCTCGGGTGCCGGTTGCATCGTGTCGTTCCCGGCTCCTCCCTGCTCTGGTGCTGCCAGGCAAAGCTCCTGTCAGCCGGCATTCCCAGGGTTCCCTCTTGGGACAGTTGGATGGGGGATCAGGGATACCCCCCCACTTCAGCGAGCCGGGTCCTGGTGTCTTGGGGTGCAGTGCGATGGGAATGAGGATTTGCAGGTTGCAGGGATGCTGTGCGATGGGATGGGATTTGTGGGATACAGGGATGCTGTGCAATGGGATGGGATTTGTGGGATGCAGGGATGCTGTGCAATGGGATGGGATTTGTGGGATGCAGGGATGCTGTGCAATAGGATGGGATTTGCGGGATGCAGGGATGCTGTGCAATAGGAATGGGGGTTTGTGGGATGCAGGGATGCTGTGCAATGGGATGGGGTTTGTAGGATGCAAGGATGCTGTGCAATGGGATGGGATTTGCAGGATGCAGGGGTGCTGTGCAATGGGAATGGGGATTTGTGGGATGCAGGGATGAAGTGCAAATGGGATGGGGTTTGCAGGATGCAGGGGTGCTGTGCAATAGGAATGGGGATTTGTGGGATGCAGGGATGCTGTGCAATGGGATGGGGTTTGTGGGATGCAGGGATGCTGTGCAATGGGATGGGATTTGCGGGATGCAGGGATGCTGTGCAATGGGATGGGATTTGCAGGATGCAGGGGTGCTGTGCAATGGGAATGGGGATTTGTGGGATGCAGGGATGCTGTGCAATGGGATGGGGTTTGTGGGATGCAGGGATGCTGTGCAATAGGAATGGGGATTTGTGGGATGCAGGGATGCTGTGCAATGGAATGGGGATTTGTGGGATGCAGGGATGCTGTGCAATGGGATGGGATTTGTGGGATGCAGGGGTGCTGTGCAATAGGAATGGGGATTTGTGGGATGCAGGGATGCTGTGCAATGGGAATGGGGATTTGTGGGATGCAGGGATGCTGTGCAATAGGAATGGGGATTTGCGGGATGCAGGGATGCTGTGCAATGGGATGGGATTTGCAGGATGCATGTGTGCTGCGCAATAGGAATGGGGATTTGTGGGATGCAGGGATGAAGTGCAAATGGGATGGGGTTTGCAGGATGCAGGGGTGCTGTGCGATAGCAATGGGGATTTGAAGGATTCAGGGGTGCTGTGCAATGCGGATGGGGATTTGTAGGCCACGGGGATTCAGTGTAAACAGGATGGAATTTGCAGGATGCAGGGATGCAATGCAATGGGAATGGGGATTTGCAGGATGCAGGGATGCTGTGCAGTAGGGATGAGGTTTTGCAGGATGTAGGGATGCAGTGTAGCAGGAATGGGATTTGGAGGATGCAGGGATGCAGTGCAATAGGGATGGGGGTTTCCAGGATACAGGGATGCTGTACAATAGGGATTTGCAGGATGCAGAGATGCTGCGCAGTAGGGATGAGGATTTGCAGGATGCAGGGCAACGGGAATGGGGCTTTGCAGGATGCAGGGATGCAGTGTAACAGGGATGGGGTTTGCAGGATGCAGGGATGCAGTGCAGCAGGGATGGGTATTTGCAGGATGCAGGGATGCAGTGCAATGGGAATGGGGCTTTGCAGGATGCAGGGATGCAGTGCAATGAGAATGGGGCTTTGCAGGATGCAGGGATGCAGTGTAACAGGGATGAGGTTTGCAGGACGCAGGGATGCAGTGCAATGAGAATGGGGCTTTGCAGGATGCAGGGATGCAGTGTAACAGGGATGAGGTTTGCAGGATGCAGGGATGCAGTGCAATGGGAATGGGGATTTGCAGGATGCAGGGATGCAGTGCAATGGGAATGGGGATTTGCAGGATGCAGTGCAATGGGAATGGGTATTTGCAGGATGCAGGGATGCAGTGTGATGGGAATGGGGATTTGCAGGATGCAGGGATGCAGTGCAATGGGAATGGGGATTTGCAGGATGCAGTGCAATGGGAATGGGTATTTGCAGGATGCAGTATGCAGTGCAATGAGAATGGGGCTTTTCAGGATGCAGGGATGCAGTGTAACAGGGATGAGGTTTGCCGGATGCAGGGATGCAGTGCAATGGGAATGGGGATTTGCAGGATGCAGTGCAATGGGAATGGGTATTTGCAGGATGCAGGGATGCAATGCAACAGGGATGGGTATTTGCAGGATGCAGTGCAATGGGAATGGGGCTTTGCAGGATGCAGGGATGCAGTGCAATGGGAATGGGTATTTGCAGGATTTGCATGGATGTGTTTGCAGGATGCAGGGATGCAGTGCAATGGGAATGGGGATTTGCAGGATGCAGGGATGCAGTGCAATGGGAATGGGGCTTTGCAGGATGCAGGGATGCAGTGCAATGGGAATGGGTATTTGCAGGATGCAGGGATGCAGTGTAACAGGGATGGGTATTTGCAGGATGCAGGGATGCAGTGCAATGGGAATGGGGATTTGCAGGATGCAGGGATGCAGTGCAATGGGAATGGGGCTTTACAGGTTGCAGGGATGCAGTGCAATGGGAATGGGTATTTGCAGGATGCAGGGATGCAGTGCAACAGGGATGGGTATTTGCAGGATGCAGGGATGCAGTGCAATGGGAATGGGGCTTTGCAGGATGCAGGGATGCAGTGCAATGGGAATGGGTATTTGCAGGATGTAGGGATGCAGTGCAATGGGAATGGGGCTTTGCAGAATGCAGGGATGCAGTGCAATGGGATTGGGGATTTGCAGGATGCAGGGATGCAGTGCAATGGGAATGGGTATTTGCAGGATGTAGGGATGCAGTGCAATGGGAATGGGGCTTTGCAGAATGCAGGGATGCAGTGCAATGGGAATGGGGATTTGCAGGATGCAGGGATGCAGTGCAATGGGAATGGGGCTTTGCAGGATGCAGGGATGCAGTGCAATGGGAATGGGTATTTGCAGGATGCAGGGATGCAGTGTGATGGGAATGGGGATTTGCATCCCGAAGTGCTCCCAGCTTTCCCAGCCCCCCTGACCAGCCGGGCTGCATTCCTGTGGCTCCTGGTATCCCAGGGCAGCCGCTCCTCCAGCCTGGCAGCGCAGGGACCTGGTGCTCACGGTGCGGGCACCACCTGGGAAGAGCAAACAGGGCTCAGCCCTTCCTTAACGGAGGCACTTGGGGCTCCAGGTGTTGGTTCAGCAAATACAGCTTCTGACCAGTGGCACCATGTCCTGTCCCCGTGGCACCAGGGGCTGGCCTGGCACCATGGGGCTGGTATCCTGTGTCCCATCGGTGTGGCACCATGGGGCTGGTATCACTGTGTCCCATCCCTGTGGCACCCTGGTATCACTGCGTCCCATCCCTGTGGCACCATGGGGTTGGTATCACTGTGTCCCATCCCTGTGGCACCATGGGGCTGGTATCACTGTGTCCCATCCCTGTGGCACCATGGGGCTGGTATCACTGTGTCCCATCCCTGTGGCACCATGGGGCTGGTATCACTGTGTCCCATCCCTGTGGCACCATGGGGCTGGTATCACTGTGTCCCATCCCTGTGGCACCATGGGGCTGGTATCACATGGGGCTGGTATCACTGTGTCCCATCCCTGTGGCACCATGGGGCTGGTATCACTGTGTTCCATCCCTGTGGCACCATGGGGCTGGTATCACTGCGTCCCATCCCTGTGGCACCATGGGGCTGGTATCACTGTGTCCCATCCCTGTGGCACCATAGGGCTGGTATCACTGTGCTCCATCCCCGTGGCACCATGGGGTTGGTATCACTGTGTTCCATCCCTGTGGCACCGTGCCCCTTCCCTGTGGCACCTCGGGGCTGGTCTCACCTCCCACATTCTGCAGCTCCCTGCATCACTGTGCAGGGCTGGAATGAACCCGGAGCTGCTGCCATCCTGTCTTCCCATGGATCCCATAGTGATGCTTAACTATGGGGCACCCTGTTTCAGTTCCATGCTCCACCGCTTGGATGCACCTGGATAAATCCTTTGGGATTGGAGTAAACAGGTTTGCATCATGGCTTGAGGCTGGGGAAGGTGAAATCCAGGGATGCAGGTGCCAGTGTGGGAGTTTGACGGCCTCCAGGTGCTGGAGGATGGAGGAGGATGTGCAGGAATCCCATGGATACCCCAAACACCCTGCGTTTGCTGCTTCCCTTGCTCCAGGTTCTCCTGTGGTCCATCAGCATCTCCCTGTGGCTCCATCCCATCCCTGCACTGTGGTCCTCATCCCCTCCACCCCGCATCCCTGTTCCCTGGTCCTCATCCCCTCCATCCCCGCATCCCTGTTCCCTGGTCCTCATCCCCTCCATCTCATCCCTGCTCCCTGGTCCTCGTCCCCTCCATCCCTGCATTCCTGCTCCCTGGTCCTCATCCCCTTCATCTCATCCCTCCACTGTGGTCCTCATCTCCTCTATCCCTGCATCCCTGCTCGCTGGTCCCCATCCCCTCCATCCCTGCATCCCTGTTCCCTGGTCCTCATCCCCTCCATCCCTGCATCCCTGTTCCCTGGTCCTCATCCCCTCCATCTCATCCCAGCACTGTGGTCCTCATCCCCACCATCCCTGCATCCCTGCTCCCTGGTCCTCATCCCCTCCATCCCTGCATCCCTGTTCCCTGGTCCTCATCCCCTCCATCTCATCCCTGCACTGTGGTCCTCATCCCCTCCATCCCTGCATCCCTGCTCCCTGGTCCTCATCCCCTCCATCCCTGCATCCCTGCTCCCTGGTCCTCATCCCCTCCATCCCTGCATCCCTGCTCCCTGGTCCTCATCCCCTCCATCCCTGCATCCCTGTTCCCTGGTCCTCATCCCCTCCATCTCATCCCTGCACTGTGGTCCTCATCCCCTCCATCCCTGCATCCCTGCTCCCTGGTCCTCATCCCCTCCATCCCTGCATCCCTGCTCCCTGGTTCTCATCCCCTCCATCCCTGCATCCCTGTTCCCTGGTCCTTGTCCCCTCCATCCCTCCATCCCTGCATCCCTGCTCCTCATCCCCTCCATCCCTGCATCCCTGCTCCCTGGTCCCCACCCCCTCCATCCCATCCCTGTTCCAGGAGTTAATGGTGCTGCTGCACAAATGCCACATTGGAGGAGAGAATTCCCAGCCTGTGGATCCAAACCCGAGATTTCCCCACCACCACTTCCCATGGTGGCCCCGACAGAGGCGCGATGAGTTGGGATTGCTGGGATGCAGCACTGGACTGCTGGGATGTGGTCCTGGATTGCTGGGAATTGGCACTGGGAGTGCTGGGATAAAGTACTGGGCTTGCTGGGATGTGGTACTGGGAGTGCTGGATGTGGTTCTGGATTGCTAGGGCATGGCACTGGGATTGCTGGGATGCAGCACTGGGATTGCTGGAATGTGGCACTGGGATTGCTGGGATGCAGAGTTAAGCTCACTGGGACATGGCACTGGGTTCGATGGGACAATGGGATAGTTAGGATGTGGCACTGGGCTTTCCGCAATGTGGCACTGGGATTGCTGGGATATGGCACTGGGATTACTGGGATGTGACACGGGGCTCACTGGTATGCAGCACTGGGATTGCTGGGATGCAGCACTGCAATCGCTAGGACACGGCACTAGGATGTGGTACTGGGATTGCTGAGCTCTAGCACTGGGATTGCTGGGATCCAGCACTGGGATTGCTGGGCTGCAGTACTGGGTTGCTAGGACATGGCACTGGGATCACTGGGATGTGGCATTGGGATTGATGGGATGCGGCATTGGGATCGATGGGATGCAGCCCTGGGATTGCAGGAACATGGCATTGGGCTTGCTGGGATGTAGTACTGGGATTGCTGGCACCTGGCACTGGGATTACTGGGAGATGGGACTGGGATTGGTGGGATGTGTGGTACAGGACTCACTGGGATACAGCACTGGGATTGCTGGGATGTGACACTGGGATTGCTGAGATCCAGCACTGGGATCACTGGGGCACATCTGGGACTCCCAAACCCCTTTCCCAAAGGAACCGAGGACTCTTTGGCAGCCGCATCCCACTGGAAAGAGCCGGGAATCGGGGGGGTTGGAGCCCCTGCAGGTCTGCTGGAGCCCTTTGCATTAAATAAGGGGGAAAAGGGGAAGAGCAGCGTAATTCCATGCTGTGGAGCCGGGAATGCAGGTGCTTATGCAACGCGCAGTAATGACTGGAGTGAGTCATTAGAGCCCAACAGTCAGCGGGTATTTATAGCTCCCTCCTCCCCCCAGAGGTGCCACCTTTTGTTCCCGGAGGATTTGGTCCTATTCCCAAGGGATCCTGGATGCGACGGCTCTGAGCTGGGCTCCTGCATCCCAGTGGGGTGCTCACAGTGGTCCAGGGGATGCTGCTTGCCCTGGATCTGTATCCACATCCCTGGGTAAGCTGCTGCTCCGCTTCCCTTCCCGGGCATTCCCACTGGGATAATTAATCCTGGTCCCTTCCTGACCCCAGGAGCTGCTGGTTTCTCTTCCCTGCCAAGAGCCTAAAGAATTGATTTGGGAATAGAAGGGATGAAGGAATTCATTGGAGGAGAACAAGCGAGTAATCCTGGTTTAATCCAGGTTCAATGGGTGGGATACAAGAGGGAATTGCATCAGCGCGTGCCAGGGAAGAGGGTGGCAGCAGAACCCGGGATGCCAAAGGGATGTCCATGGAGAGATGTCCTGAAAGGGGGGGAACCTCCCTGGATCAGGCTCAGGGCATCCCTAAATCAGGCTCGGAGCATCCCTGGGTCCCCAGAGCATGCATGGATCAGGTCAGAGCATCCCTGGATCAGGTCGGAGCATCCCAGCTTTAAGTGACGTGACCATTCACTTCTGCCTTGCTAATCCCATGGGATTAGGCCATTCTGGGAGCAGTTTGCTCAGCCCCACATCATGCCATGGGCTCAGGCTGAGCTCGGAAGCAGCAGCCCGGACCTCAGCTGCCCCGATCGGATCCCACCCGGCCGTAAAGCCCCATTGTCCCTATGCCGGGGCTGGGATCTTCCCTGTTGCTCTGGGAAGCAGCAGCGCGGAGCAGCCGCCGGAGGGGCAATGGCTGGGATGGCTCCGGGCTGGCTCCAAGGGGAAACTGAGGCCCGGGGGGGCTGGAGGCAGAGCAGGCTCTAAGCTTGGCTTAGCCAGGCCCAGCCTAGTGCCTGGGCTGGGTAAATCAGTGGGTGAGGGTGACCCTGCACCCCGCTGCACCCACAGCACCCGCAGCACCCGCAGCACCCGCAGCATCCACAGCACTCACAGCACCCGTAACACCCAGAGCATCCACAGTATCCACAGCACCCGCAGCACTCATAACACCCACAGCATCCATAACACCCACTGCACCCATAACACCGACAGCACCCACTGCACCCACAGCACCCATAACACCCACAGCATCCATAACACTCACTGCACCCATAACACCCACAGCATCCATAACAATCACTGCACCCATAACACCGACAGCACCCACTGCACCCACAGCACCCATAACACCCACAGCATCCATAACACTCACAGCACCCATAACACCCACAGTATCCATAACACTCACTGCACCCATAACACCGACAGCATCCGTAACACCCACTGCACCCATAACACCGACAGCACCCACTGCACCCACAGCACCCATAACACCCACAGCATCCATAACACTCACATCACCCATAACACCCACAGCATTCATAACACTCACTGCACCCATAACACCGACAGCACCCACAGCACCCATAACACCCACAGTATCCATAACACTCACTGCACCCATAACACCCACAGCATCCACAGCATCCATAATACCCACTGCACCCACAACACCCACAGCATCCATAACACCCACAGCACCCATAACACCCACAGCACCCATAACACCCACTGCACCCATAACACCCACAGCATCCCCAGCATCCCCAGCAACCACAGCACCCATAACACCCACAGCATCCACAGCACCCATAACACCCACTGCACCCACTGCATCCGTAACACCCGTAAGACCCACTGTGCCCACAGCACCCATAACACCCGCAGCATCCACAGGATCCACAGCACCCATAACACCCACTGCACCCACAGCACCCATAACACCCGCAGAATCCACAGCATCCACAGCACCCATAACACCCACTGCACCCACTGCATCCGTAACACCCATAGCACCCACAGCACCCACAGCACCCATAACATCCATAGCATCCCCAGCACCCATAACACCCATAACACCCACTGCACCCATAACACCCATAGCACCCACAGCATCCACTGCACCCACAGCACCCATAACACCCATAGCATCCCCAGCACCCATAACACCCATAACACCCACAGTATCCGCAGCACCCACAGCACCAGTAGCACGTGGGGATGGGGACCTGGGGGTGATGCTGCACCCACAGCATGGGGTGCTGGAGGCCCACATGCCCCTGATGCTCGATGTCCCCCCGCTGCCTGCTGCCCCCTGGGTGCCCCATGTCCCTCCTGCTTGCAGGGTGTCCCCTACACCCATGCTGTCCCCCATGCCCGCCGTCCCCTGCCCCTGCTCGCCCCGTCCTGAGGCACCCTCCCTCCAGGCACGTCCTGGCCCCAGATCACACATGGTAACCCCAGGCACATGCTGTCCCCTGTCCCTATGGACACACACTGTCCCTATGGACACACACTGTCCTATGGACACACACTGTCCTATGGACACACACTGTCCCTATGGACACACACTGTCCCTATGGACACACACTGTCCCTATGGACACACACTGTCCTATGGACACACACTGTCCCCATGGACACACACTGTCCCTATGGACACACACTGTCCGATGGACACACACTGTCCCCATGGACACACACTGTCCCCATGGACACACACTGTCCCTATGGACACACACTGTCCTATGGACACACACTGTCCCCATGGACACACACTGTCCCTATGGACACACACTGTCCCTATGGGCACACACTGTCCCATGGACACACACTGTACAAATGGTCACACACAGACCCCATGGACACACACTGTCCTATGGACACACACTGTCCCTATGGACACACACTGTCCCTATGGACACACACTGTCCCCATGGACACACACTGTCCCTATGGACACACACTGTCCCTATGGACACACACTGTCCTATGGACACACACTGTCCCTATGGACACACACTGTCCCCATGGACACACACTGTCCCCATGGACACACACTGTCCCTATGGACACACACTGTCCCCATGGACACACACTGTCCCTATGGACACACACTGTCCCCATGGACACACACTGTCCAATGGACACACACTGTAATATGGACACACACTGTCCCTATGGACACACACTGTCCCAATGGACACACACTGTCCAATGGACACACACTGTCCCCATGGACACACACTGTCCAATGGACACACACTGTCCCCATGGACACACACTGTCCCCATGGACACACACTGTCCCTATGGACACACACTGTACCCATGGACACACACAGTCCCGTCCCCATATGGACACACACTGTCCCCAGGGACACACCCTGTCCCATGGACACACACTGTCCCCATGGACACACACTGTCCCCATGGACACACACTGTCCCTATGGACACACACACACACTGTCCCTGGACACCCATGGACACACACTGTCCCCATGGACACACACGGTCCCCATGGACACACACTGTCCCCATGGACACACACTGTCCCTATGGACACACACTGTCCCCATGGACACACACGGTCCCCATGGACACACACTGTCCCTATGGACACACACTGTCCCCAAGGACACACACTGTCCTATGGACACACACACACTGTCCCTATGGACACACACTGTCCCTATGGACACACACTGTCCCTATGGACACACACTGTCCCTATGGACACACACTGTCCCTATGGACACACACTGTCCCTATGGACACACACTGTCCCCATGGACACACACTGTCCCTATGGACACACACATGGACACACACTGTCCCTATGGACACACACTGTCCCTATGGACACACACTGTCCCTATGGACACACATTGTCCTATGGACACACACTGTCCCCATGGACACACACTGTCCCTATGGACACACACTGTCCTATGGACACACACTGTCCCCATGGACACACACTGTCCTATGGACACACACTGTCCCTATGGACACACACTGTCCCCATGGACACACACTGTCCCTATGGACACACACTGTCCCCATGGACACACACTGTCCTATGGACACACACTGTCCCTATGGACACACACTGTCCCCATGGACACACACTGTCCCCATGGACACACACTGTCCCTATGGACACACACTGTCCCCATGGACACACACTGTCTGGACACACACTCCCTATGGACACACATGGACACACACACACTGTCCCTATGGACACACACTGTCCCCATGGACACACACTGTCCCTATGGACACACACTGTCCTATGGACACACACTGTCCCCATGGACACACACTGTCCCTATGGACACACACTGTCCCCATGGACACACACTGTCCCTATGGACACACACCCCATGGACACACACTGTCCCTATGGACACACCCTATGGACACACACTGTCCCTATGGACACACACTGTCCCCATGGACACACACTGTCCCCATGGACACACACTGTCCCTATGGACACACACTGTCCCCATGGACACACACTGTCCCTATGGACACACACTGTCCTATGGACACACACTGTCCCTATGGACACACACTGTCCCTATGGACACACACTGTCCCTATGGACACACACTGTCCCCATGGACACACACTGTCCCCATGGACACACACTGTCCCTATGGACACACACTGTCCCCATGGACACACACTGTCCCTATGGACACACACTGTCCCCATGGACACACACGGTCCCCATGGACACACACTGTCCCTATGGACACACACTGTCCTATGGACACACACTGTCCCCATGGACACACACTGTCCCTATGGACACACACTGTCCCCATGGACACACACTGTCCCTATGGACACACACTGTCCCTATGGACACACATTGTCCTATGGACACACACTGTCCCTATGGACACACACTGTCCCATGGACACACACTGTCCTATGGACACACACTGTCCCTATGGACACACACTGTCCTATGGACACACACTGTCCCCATGGACACACACTGTCCCTATGGACACACACTGTCCCCATGGACACACACTGTCCCTATGGACACACACTGTCCTATGGACACACACTGTCCTATGGACAGACACGGTCCCTATGGACACACACTGTCCTGTGGACACACACTGTCCCTATGGACACACACTGTCCCTATGGACACACACTGTTCCCATGGACACACACTGTCCCTATGGACACACACTGTCCCTATGGACACACACTGTCCCCATGGACACACACTATGGACACACACTGTCCCTATGGACACACACACACACACTATGGACACACACTGTCCCTATGGACACACACTGTCCCTATGGACACACACTGTCCCTATGGACACACACACACACACTGTCCCTATGGACACACACTGTCCCTATGGACACACACTGTCCCATGGACACACATGGACACACACTGTCCCTATGGACACACACTGTCCCTATGGACACACACTGTCCCTATGGACACACACTGTGGACACACACTGTTCCTATGGACACACACTGTCCCTATGGACACACACTGTCCTATGGACACACACTGTCCCCATGGACACACACTGTCCCTATGGACACACACTGTCCCTATGGACACACACTGTCCCATGGACACACACTGTCCCTATGGACACACACTGTCCCTATGGACACACACTGTCCTATGGACACACACTGTCCCTATGGACACACACTGTCCCCATGGACACACACTGTCCCTATGGACACACACTGTCCTATGGACACACACTGTCCCCATGGACACACACTGTCCCCATAGACACACACTGTCCCTATGGACACACACTGTCCCTATGGACACACACTGACCTATGGACACACACTGTCCCTATGGACACACACTGTCCCCATGGACACACACTGTCCCTATGGACACACACTGTCCTATGGACACACACTGTCCCTATGGACACACACTGTCCCTATGGACACACACTGTCCTATGGACACACACTGTCCCTATGGACACACACTGTCCTATGGACACACACTGTCCCTATGGACACACACTGTCCCCATGGACACACACTGTCCCTATGGACACACACTGTCCCCATGGACACACACTGTTTTATGGACACACACTGTCCCTATGGACACACACTGTCCCTATGGACACACACATGGACACACACTGTCCCCATGGACACACACTGTCCCTATGGACACACACACATGGACACACACTGTCCCTATGGACACACACTGTCCCTATGGACACACACTGTATGGACACACACTGTCCCTATGGACACACACTATGGACACACACTGTCCCCATGGACACACACTGTCCCTATGGACACACACTGTCCCTATGGACACACAGTGACCCCATGGACCAACACTGTCCCTATGGACACACACTGTCCCTATGGACACACACTGTCCCCATGGACACACACTGTCCCTATGGACACACACACACTGTCCCTATGGACACACACTGTCCCCATGGACACACACTGTCCCCATGGACACACACTGTCCCTATGGACACACACTGTCCCCATGGACACACACTGTCCCTATGGACACACACTGTCCCTATGGACACACACTGTCCCCATGGACACACACTGTTCTTTGGACACACACTGTACCTATGGACACACACTGTCCCTATGGACACACACTGTCCCCATGGGCACACACTGTCCCTATGGACACACACTGTCCCTATGGACACACACTGTGGACACACCCCATGGACACACACTGTGGACACACCTGTATGGACACACACTGTCCCTATGGACACACACTGTCCCCATGGACACACACTGTCCCTATGGACACACACTGTCCCTATGGACACACACTGTCCCTATGGACACACACACTGTGGACACACACTGTCCCTATGGACACACACTGTCCCATGGACACACACTGTCCCTATGGACACACACTGTCCCATGGACACACATGGACACACACTGTCCCTATGGACACACACTGTCCCTATGGACACACACTGTCCCCATGGACACACATGGACACACACTGTCCCTATGGACACACACTGTCCCCATGGACACACACTGTCCCCATGGACACACACTGTGGACACACTATGGACACACACTGTCCCTATGGACACACACTGTATGGACACACACTGTCCCTATGGACACACACTGTCCTATTGACACACACTTTCCCCATGGACACACACTGTCCCTATGGACACACACACACTGTCCCTATGGACACACACTGTGGACACACACTATGGACACACACTGTCCCTATGGACACACACTGTCCCTATGGACACACACTGTCCCTATGGACACACACTGTCCCTATGGACACACACTGTATGGACACACACTGTATGGACACACACTGTCCCTATGGACACACACTGTCCCTATGGACACACACTGTTCCCATGGACACACACTATCCCTATGGACACACACTGTCCTATGGACACACACTGTCCCCATGGACACACACTATCCCTATGGACACACACTGTCCTATGGACACACACTGTCCCCATGGACACACACTATCCCTATGGACACACACTGTCCTATGGGCACACACTGTCCCTATGGACACACACTGTCCCCATGGACACACACTGTCCCATGGACACACACTGTCCCCATGGACACACACTGTCCCTATGGACACACACTGTCCCTATGGACACACACTGTCCTATGGACACACACAGTCCCTATGGGCACACACTATGGACACACACTGTCCCCATGGACACACACTGTCCTATGGACACACACTGTCCCCATGGACACACACTGTCCCCATGGACACACACTGTCCCTATGGGCACACACTGTCCCTATGGACACACACTGTACCTATGGACACACACTGTGGACACACACTGTCCCCATGGACACACACTGTACCTATGGACACACACTGTCCCCATGGACACACACTGTCCCTATGGACACACACTGTCCTATGGACACACACTGTCCCCATGGACACACACTGTCCCCATGGACACACACTGTCCTATGGACACACACTGTCCCTATGGACACACACTGTCCCATGGACACACACTGTCCTATGGACACTCCCAAACCAGGATAGACCCTGTGCCCCTCTACATGCCCATGTGGGGGAGCAGGATGGGGCTCTGCAGGATGCAAATGGAGTGCACTGGGGGCAAATGGGGGACATGGAGTGGCTTTGGGGATGCTGTGGGGCAGCCGTGGGGCAGATGTGGGGCTGGGGGGTTCCTATTCCCTCTGAGCTCAGCACTGGGGACCACCCGTTGGCCATAGGATGGGAAGTGTGTGAGCACTCACATGTGCACCCCATGCACACACACAGCTGCAGCCCCCCCACAAGTGTGCACCCCACACATGCACCCCCACGCAGGAGCATGCACAAGGTGCCTGCACCCCCCATGCACATCTGCACCCCCCGCACGTGTGTGTGTGCTGGGCACACACGTGTGAACACGCTACATGCACAAACACCCTGCGCATGCCCAGCCTCAGCCCTGCATCCTCTGGCACACACATGTGCACCCCCATGCATCCCAAGTGCACATCCCCTTATATGGACATCCCTGTGCATCCCAAGTGCACATCCCCTTGTATGGACATCCCTGTGCATCCCAAGTGCACATCCCCATACATCCCAAGTGCACATCCCCTTGTATGGACATCCCTGTGCATCCCAAGTGCACATCCCCATGCATCCCAAGTGCACATCCCCTTGTATGCACATCCCCATGCATCCCAAGTGCACATCCCCTTGTGTGCACATCCCCGTGCATCCCAAGTGCACATCCCCTTGTATGCACATCCCCATGCATCCCAAGTGCACATCCCCATACATCCCAAGTGCACATCCCTTTGTGTGCACATCCCCCTGCATCCCAACTGCACATCCCCATGCATCCCAAATGCACATCCCCTTGTGTGCACATCCCCATGCATCCCAAGTGCACACCCCTTTGTGTGCACATCCCCATGCATCCCAAATGCACATCCCCATGCATCCCAAATGCACATCCCCATGCATCCCAAGCGCACATCCCCATACATCCCAAGTGCACATCCCCTTGTGTGCACATCCCCATACATCCCAAGTGCACATCCCTTTGTGTGCACATCCCCATGCATCCCAAATGCACATCCCCATGCATCCCAAATGCACATCCCCATGCATCCCAAGCGCACATCCCCATGCATCCCAAGTGCACATCCCCTTGTGTGCACATCCCCATGCATCCCAAATGCACATCCCCTTGTGTGCACATCCCCATGCATCCCAAGTGCACACCCCTTTGTGTGCACATCCCCATGCATCCCAAATGCACATCCCCATGCATCCCAAGCGCACATCCCCATACATCCCAAGTGCACATCCCCTTGTGTGCACATCCCCATGCATCCCAAATGCTTACCCCCATGCATGCACCCCTCCATGTATCCCAAATGCCCCCCCTTGCATGCACCCCAAGTTCCCATCTCCTTGCATGCACACCCCCATGCATCCCTAGTGCTCATCTCCTTGCAGGCCCCCCCCAAATGCTTATCCCCATGCATGCGCATCCCATGCATCCCAAGCGCACATCCCTTTGCATGCACACCCCCTCCCCCTGTCGGGCTGGGGTTTGTCCATGGAGGACCAGGGCCCCGCGGCAGCTGCTCCGTGGATCTGCAGCCGCTGCAGCGCCGGTGAGAGCCCGGCTGCGCTGCGCTGGGATTAGCAGCCAAGGGGGAGCAGATGGAGCCATTTCCGTACGGGTTTGGAGCTCGGATCAACAGCTCTGCTGCCACGGCTCCTGCATTGAGCTGCAGCAGCTCCAATCGCTCCTGGAGCACCCACATCCCTGGATCTCGGCTGCAGCCCGGGTCCTGCAGCAGGGACCCCCAGCCTCCGGCTCCCCACTCGCTGTTCCCATGGGATATGGGGAGTGTTGAGGTGTTTTCCATGCTGGAGGCTTCCCTGCAGCCCCAGTTCGTGGTCGTCCCCATGTCCCCTCCCTGTCAGGGGTGCTTAGGGAGGTGACACCATCCTCAGGCCAGGTTTGCATCCCTATAGTTGGGATGTGGCTCTGGATTCCCTCCCCTCCCTCCCTCCCTCCATCCATCCATCCATCCATCCATCTCTCCATCCATCTCTCCATCCATCCATCCATCCATCCCTCCCTCCATCCCTCCATCCATTCATCCATCCATCCATCGATCCATCCTTCCCTCCATCCATCATCCATCCATCCATCCATCCATCCATCCATCCATCCATCCATCCATCCATCCATCCATCCCTCCATCATCCATCCATCCATCCATCCATCCATCCATCCATCCATCCATCCATCCATCCATCCATCCATCCCTCCATCATCCATCCATCCATCCATCCATCCATCCATCAGCCATCCATCCATCCCTCCATCATCCATCCATCCATCCATCCATCCATCCATCCATCCATCCATCCATCCATCCATCCATCCATCCATCCATCCATCCATCCATCCATCCATCCATCCCTCCATCCCTCCATCCATCCATCCATCCATCCATCCCCCCCTCCCTCCATCCCAGCTCCAGCTTAATGAAGCCACACTCATCCGACCTGATTGACAGCAGCACTGGCAAGCACCAGCCCATGGACCAAGCACGCCAGTGCTCCCAGTATGCCCAGTACACCCCAAATCCTGCTCTAGGGGCAGCTTCCTGCAGCTCCCCCCTTACACAGGAGCTTCAAAGGGGCTGGCTGTGGGGAGGAAGGTGCTGATGATCTGGGGCTACCTGGGCTATGAGGACCCCCCCAAATCCCTTGGCTTTGGTGCTTTGATGCTGTTTGGTGCCGGCGCTTCCCGCTTTCCCAGGAAAACTGGGATTTAACCCCCCAAAAGAGGCTTTTCCTGGTGCGCTTGCTGTGAAGTAAGGGTTAACATTGACTGCATGAACTTTGCTCCCTCTTAAGCCATTAAACACCCGCAGTGGAGCAGGGCTGGATGCCCGGATCGCTGGGCAGGGACAGGATGCCAGCCAAGTGGGAAGCAGGGAAAACACCACGGAGAGAATGGAAACGTCGGGAGCAAGGATGGGAAACGCTCCTTTGCCTCTCCCTGGCTCTGTTCCTTGTGCTGGTGCTGCGTGTCCCCCATCCGGCCGTGACGTTCCCTTCCGAGGGATGCTGCTCCCGAGGGCTTGCGTGAGCCGGTGAGCTGGAGCAGCTCCTAATTGTACCGGAGCAGCCCATAATTACACCGGGTCATTAAGCTGGATGGGGAGATGCACTTTGCTGCATGCACGCTGGCTGAGCTGCATAAAGCTGCGTCCCTGTGTCCTGCTGCCCCATCCCCAATCCCCCTGTGTCCCTGCATCCCAGTGTCCCTCTACCCTTGTGCTCCTGAATCCCTGTGCCCCTGCATCCCTGTGTCCCTGCATCCCAGTGTCCCACTGCCCCATCCTCCATCCTCACTCCCCCTGTATGCCTGCATCCGAGCATCCCTGCATCCCAGCATCCCTGCATCCCAGCATCCCTGCATCCCAGTGTCCCTGCATCCCAGTGTCCCTGCATCCCAGCATCCCTGCATCCCAGTGTCCCTGCATCCCAGTGTCCCTACATCCCTGTGTCCCTGCATCCCTGTGTCACACTGTGCCATCCTCCATCCTCAATCCCCTGTATCCCTGCACCCGTGTCCCCCTTCACTGTCCCCAGTTCCCCCATGTCCCTACATCCCTGTGTCCCTACATCCCTATGTCCCACTGCCCCATCCCCACACCCCCCATGTCCCTACATCCCTGCATCCGTGTGTCACCCTGTGCCATCCTCAATCTCCCTGTTCCCCCGCATCCCCGTGTCCCTGCATCCCTATGTCCCCCTGCCCCATCCCCAGGCCCCCCATGTCCCAGCATCCCTGTGTCCTGCCCCACTGTCCCGAGGCCCGCAGGGTGACAGGGAAGCAGGGACATCCCCACACTGCGTCCTTGTGCTGCTCAGCAATGGTTCTCTGTCCTCCGAGCAGCTGGGGCCTCGCTCCGTGCATGGTGCTGGTGACAATGACGTGCCAGCCCCTGGGGGGGGACACTGGGTGCCAGCCCCATGGGGGGGACCTGCTTCACGCTCAGACCCACGTCTGACCCATGGGGCAGAGGCAGAGGTGATGCTCAGGGGCAACCTTCATGGGGGGGTCCTCAGAGATGGGGACCTTAGGGACTGATCTTGGGGATCGGGTCCATGAGGCCCTGGTCACAGCAATGGGAATGATGACAGCTGGTTCCAAGCAGCTGACTCCTGATTGCTGCGATGGGGAGGGAACGGTGGGGCTCATACCCAGCACCCCAAACCCTCGGTGGGGCTATGCCCTTTTCCATAGCGATGAATCCCAGAGAGTCTGGATCTCGGCAATTCCCGCTCAGTGATGTGGGGAAACTGAGGCTGGGGTGGAGGAAGAGCCTTGGCAAAGGGTGAAGACAGGAGTGAGGTGACCACGATCCTGTGCCACCCCTGGGGCTGGTCCCCATCACCCTGTGCCATGACCAGAGGCTGGTCCCCATCACCCTGTGCAACCCCCAGGGCTGGTCCCCATCACCCGGTGCCATCACCCAGGGCTGGTCCCCATCACCCAGGGCTGGTCCCCATCACCCGGTGCCATCACCCAGGGCTGGTCCCCATCACCCAGGGCTGGTCCCCATCACCCGGTGCCACCCCTGGGGCTGGTCCCCATCACCCAGGGCTGGTCCCCATCACCCGGTGCCATCACCCAGGGCTGGTCCCCATCACCCGGTGCCACCCCTCCTTGGCAGGACGCGGTCCCGGCCCCCGGGCCGCTGTCCCCGGGCCCCGGCGGGGTCTGGCCGGTGGGAGCCCCCTGCGATGGCCGCTAGATGGCCCCGCGGCTCCGCAGGGAGCGGGGGGGCTGCGGGATATGGGGATGCAGGGAGCAGGATGTGGGGTACAGGATGTGGGGTGCAGGGAGCAGGATGGGGGGTGCAGGATGGGGGGTGCAGGGAGCAGGATGTGGGGTGCAGGATGGGGGGTGCAGGGAGCAGGAGCAGGATGCAGGGAGCAGGATGTGGGGTGCAGGATGGGGGGTGCAGGGAGCAGGATGTGGGGTGCAGGATGGGGGGTGCAGGGAGCAGGATATGGGGTGCATGGAGAGGGATGGGGGGTGCAGGGAGCAGGATGTGGGGTGCAGGATGGGGGGTGCAGGGAGCAGGATGTGGGGTGCAGGATGGGGGGTGCAGGGAGCAGGATATGGGGTGCATGGAGAGGGATGTGGGGTGCAGGGAGCAGGATGTGGGGTGCAGGATGGGGGGTGCAGGGAGCAGGATGTGGGGTGCAGGATGGGGGGTGCAGGGAGCAGGATTTGGGGTGCAGGATGGGGGGTGCAGTGAGCAGGAAATGGGGTGGATGGAGAGGGATGGGGGGTGCAGGGAGCAGGATGTGGGGTGCAGGATGGGGGATGCAGGGAGCAGGATGTGGGGTGCAGGATGGGGGGTGCAGGGAGCAGGATATGGGGTGCATGGAGAGGGATGGGGGTGCAGGGAGCAGGATGTGGGGTACAGGATGTGGGGTGCAGGGAGCAGGATGTGGGGTGCAGGATGGGGGATGCAGGGAGCAGGATGGGGGGTGCAGGATGGGGGGTGCAGGGAGCAGGATATGGGGTGCATGGAGAGGGATGTGGGGTGCAGGGAGCAGGATGTGGGGTGCAGGATGGGGGTGCAGGGAGCAGGATATGGGGTGCATGGAGAGGGATGGGGGGTGCAGGGAGCAGGATGTGGGGTACAGGATGTGGGGTGCAGGGAGCAGGATGTGGGGTGCAGGATGGGGGATGCAGGGAGCAGGATGGGGGGTGCAGGATGGGGGGTGCAGGGAGCAGGATATGGGGTGCATAGAGAGGGATGTGGGGTGCAGGGAGCAGGATATGGGGTGCATGGAGAGGGATATGGGGATGCAGGGAGCAGGATATGGGGTGCATGGAGAGGGATGTGGGGTGCAGGGAGCAGGATGTGGGGTGCAGGATGTGGGGTGCAGGGAGCAGGATGTGGGGTGCAGGATAGGGGGTGCAGGGAGAGGATGTGGGGTGCAGGGAGCAGGATGTGGAGTGCAGGATGTGGGGTGCAGGGAGCAGGATGTGGGGTGCAGGATGTGGGGTGCAGGGAACGGGATGTGGGGTGTAGAGAGAAGGATGCAGGATGTGAGGTGCAGGGAGCAGGATGTGGGGTGCAATGTGGGAGGTGCAGGGTGCCACACAGGGGTGCAGGTTTGGGGTGCAGGCTGCAGCACACAGCAGGACCCTGCTGCTGCCGGACTCACAGGGACCCTGGCGGTGCCACCCAAGGGTGCTTTGGGGGGCATTTCCCTGTAAGCCCATGTCCCCATGGGGGATGCTCACAGGGGTGGGGGCACCCAGGAGCACCTCCCTGCATCCCCTCAGGGATGTTTCTGCCTCCGTCACCCGGGTTTGGTGGATTCATGGGGGTGTCTCCCCCATGACATGCGGGGGGTTGAGCCCCTACGAGCCACCAGCGAATCCCCCCAGCACCCAGGGGAGCAGCAGGACCCTTGGCTCCTGGGAGATGCGAGGCCAAACCAGGGCCCTTCACATTCACCCCGGTGAAAGCTCCCCCTCTGCAGCTCCTGCATCCACCGGGGGTCGCGCGTGTCGGGTGTGTATTCTCTGATGTCTGATAGCGCGGCTGTGCACGCAGCATCGCTGCACCAGAGCTGCACAGCCGGGGAGAGAGGGGTGCTGGGCACCCCACAAAGGGCCCTGCTCCCCATGGATTTCCCACCCCATCCATAAGCGAGGCTGGGGAACTGGCTGGGGAGGAGGCGCTGAGCAGCTCCTGGGAGACAAGAGGAGCAGGAGCAGCAGTGTCGTTATGGCACATCCCTCTCCTCCCTCTTTTATCTGGACACCACCCTGAGGCTCCGTGGCTTTGGGGTGGGGATGTTGGGTGATGGAGCATCCTTTTAGCACCCCTCTTCCCCCTGCACGCTGCAGTGGGGTGGTCCCAAGGGTCCCCTCTATGGCTCAGCGCATGCAGGGGAGCAGCACCCCCAAAATCCCTGGGGAAAGGATGGGGAGGGGCCATTTCCCACTGATGGTGATGGGGGATAGGAAGATGGGGGTGAGCGGCTCCTGCACCCGTGGGGGGTAAAATCGAGGTCCCCCCTATCCGAGAAGGGGATGCTCTCTGTGATATTCCCCAGGGATGGGAGGGAAGCTGGGGTCTCTCCATACAGAGCCCTGCAGCAGAGCCACCCCCAAGCCAGGAATGGGCATCGCTGCTTACAAATGGGGTGAAGCTTCCAGTTCCCCACTGGGGAGGACTGGGGGGGGGACCCCAACCTTATCCTAGGGAACAGCCCCTAAGAAGGGGTCTGAAGAGGGGTGTTGGGGGTGATCCCCGTTGATGAAGGTGCCCCAAACCCCACCAAGGGTTCAACATGGGATTTAGGGGGGATTCCCCTTCTCTGCCTCAAAGCGACCCCCTCCGAGGCCCCGCAGCCCCATAGAAGCCCGTGGAGCCGCTGTCCCGCAGTAGACGCGGTGCGGAGCAGGGCGGGGGGTTTCTATGGGGGGCTCCCCCTTACCTGCCCCATAGGAGACCCCGCCTACCCCAGAACCCCCCCACAGGGCCCTCCTCATCCCCATCGGAGCGTGTGAACGCGATGCGGAGCGGGTCGGAGGGTACCCTATGGGGGTTCCCATTTATCTGCCCCATAGGGGACCCCCTCAGAGATTCCCCCCCCCCCTCCAGCCCCATAGGAGCCCGCGGGGCCGCTGCCTCGCAACGGGTGCGGTGCGGAGCAGGGAGGGGGGGGGCGGAGCGGGGCGGGGGGGGGAGGCGGTGGCGGGGCTCAGCCCTGGTCGGAGCCGGGAACCGGGATCTGGGAACCGGGATCCAGAGCCGGGAGCCGGGATCCGGAGCAGGGAGCTGGGATCAGGGATCCAGAACCGGGATCCGGAGCCGGGATCAGGGATCCAGAACCGGGATCCGGAGCCGGGAGCCGGGGTCCAGAGCCGGGATCAGGGATCCGGAGCCGGGATCCGGAGCCGGGATCAGGGATCCAGAGCCGGGATCAGGGATCCGGAGCCGAGAGCCGGGATCAGGGATCCAGAACCGGGAGCTGGGAGCCGGGATCCGGAGCCGGGAGCTGGGATCAGGGATCCAGAACCGGGATTCGGAGCCGGGATCAGGGATCCAGAGCCGGGATCAGGGATCCAGAACCGGGATCCAGAGCCGGGATCAGGGATCCGGAGCCGGGATCAGGGATCCAGAGCCGGGAGCCGGGATCAGGGATCCGGAGCTGGGATCAGGGATCCAGAACCGGGAGCCGGGATCAGGGATCCGGAGCCGGGATCAGGATCCGGAGCTGGAGCCGGGGTCCGGGATGGTGCCGGGGCTCCCGCATCTCCTCACCGCGCTCCTTCACTTTTTCAGACGGGGCCAGCAGGTTTTCCTGAAGGCGGAGGACGCCGCGCCCGGCTCCGAGGTGCTGCAGGTAGGGGCGGCGGGACCCCCCCCCGGCTCACCCCATGCTCCCTTCCCAACCGATCCCCATCCCCACCGCTCCCTTCCCAAGCAGGTCCCCCGCTCCTCCTCCTCCCATCCCACCCGAGACCCCCGAGCCGCTTCCCTTCCGGACCGGATCCCCATCCCGACCGCCTCCCATCCCACCCAGGACCTTTTATCCTCATCCCTTCCCAACCGGGATCTCCATCCCGGCTGCCTCCCACCCCATCCAGACCCCCCCCGACCTGCTTCCTTTCCCAGCAGGGACCCCCAACTCACCTCCCACCCCATCCAGGACCCCTAATCCTCCTCCCCTCCCACCCCTGATCCCCGTCCCGACCGCCTCCCATCCCACCGGGGACCTTAATCCTTCTCCCATCCCACCCTAGACCCCCATTCCAACCTCCTCTTATCCCACCCGGGACCCCTAATCCTTCTCCTTTCCCACCCACGACCCCCATTCCAGCCACTTCCCACCCCACCCAGGTCCCCTAATCCTCCTTCCATCTCCCCCAGGACCCCCATCCCGACCGCTTCCCATCCCATCCTTGACCCCCATTCCAACCTCCTCCCATCTCACTCTAGACCCCCAATCCTCCCTTCCCACCCCAGATCCAGGACCCGTGTGGGATGGATGCGCCGGGCTCTGGGGGTCCCCGGGTTTATACTGGGAGGTGGGGGTGTCCCTGTGCTCATTGCAGCGGGACCGGGGGCTGCGGGACCCCTGTTCTCATCGGGAGAGCCCTATGGGGAAACTGAGGCACGGAGCGGCCGGGGGGGGGTCCCGTGGTGGGGATGGAAGCGCCGTGTCCGTGTGTGCCCCCCCCGTGGGCTCAGGGACACGAAGAGCTCCGTGTCCCACGGAGGAAGGAGGCGGGGGGGGGGCGGAGGAAATGGGCTGGAGCGGGCGGTCCCGATCCCGATCCCGGTGTCGATCCCGGTGGATCCGCGCAGCCGGGAGCCGGGGCCGCGCCATGGGCACCCTCCAGGACACCGTGAGCCACCCGCGGGGGGGTCACCGGGAAACGGGGGGGGGGGGTGTCGGGGTAAAGGGGAGGGGATCCCTATGGGGGGTTGTATGGATTTGGGGGTGCGAAGTGCTTGGGAGAGGCTGGGAATGCGGGGCTGGGGAGTTGGGGTCCCCTCTGTGTCCCCCTGCCCCGCTCTGCCGGCAGCGTGTTCCCTATGGGGCCAGTCCTAAGGTGGGAGGTGTTGAGAAGGGGGGTGCTGAGAAAGGGGGTGTCCCCCAGACCCCCCCCCAGCACCCTGCTTGAGCCCTCATCTCCCGCTTTGCACCACACTGGGGGGCAGGAGGGTGCCCCCCATCTGGTCCTTGGTGCTCCTGTGCTTCCAGACGCACCCGGATTTAGGGGGTGACTTGGGGGGGGGGGTCCCCCAACCTGGAGCGGTTCCGTCCGTCCGCCTGCTCCTATCCCCGATCCCGGTGTCCCATGGTTTGGGGTGGGGGGGGGGGGGTGAGAGCCGTGTCCGTGGGGCTGGGGTTGGGATGGGAGGTTCGGGGGTCGGGGGGGCTCCAGGGTCAAGGCTGGAGCGAGGCAGAGCCATGGAGCTTTGGGAAGCGAAGGGAAGGAAACGGGAAGCAGCCGAAAGCTGCTGACGGAGGGGGAAGGAGCGGAGCGGGGCCGGTCCCTGCCCCAGGGTCCGCTGAGCCCCCTGCGAGGGTTGGGGACATCCCCGCACAGGGACAGGGGGTGGCTTCTATAGGGCAGGGCAAAGCGGCTTTGCCTATGGGGGGGGGGGAGTCCCTCTGGGTCCCAGCACCCAACTAGAGCCATGGGGGTGCTGGGGGTATCTATGGGGGTATATAGGGCTTGGGGGTCATTGCCCCCCTCCGAAACACCCCGCTCTGGGGTGAGGCTGAAGATGTCTGTGCCTCCTCTTCCTCCCAATGCAATTATGGGCTGACTGGTCCATGAATCAAAGCCTAATTGAGGACGTGTTGGCAGCCTGGTTAAGCAGGAAGGAGCTTGGGGGGGGGGGGGTATGGTGTGCCCAGGGGTTTAGGGGTGTCCACACTGTGCCATAGGGCTGGGGGGTGTCCGCACTGCACCCACACATTGGGGAGACCCCATTTGGGTGCTCTGTCCCGTCCCTCCCCCCCGCCCCATCATTCTACCCCCACAGGAGGTGCTGGCAGGGCTTGGGGTGCCGCGCTGTGGGGCTGCTCCTGCCTCGGTTCCCATGTGTGGGGCCGGGATCCGAGCTGGACACGGGTGCTCCAGGCGCCCATCCCGGTGCTTCCTCCCGCGGACACAAACACATCAGGCAGGGCCATAAAGGGGAGGAAAAGGGCCGAGCGAGGCTCAACAATGCGCCCAGGGCGCTTCTTTCCATGGGGCGGGGCCGGGCCGGCTTCCTCCCCACCCCACCGAGCTGGGGGGGCAGAGATAGAACCCCCATATTGGGGGGGGGTGTGTGCACCCCATTGCTCCCCATTGAGGGGTCCCCAATGGCTAAAGCACTGTGTGCACGGCGGCAAAAGAAGTGATGGGTTGTGGGTGCAGCATCCCCCCGTGCAGGCACTGTGTGTGCCACGGCAGTGATCTGGGGGGTGCTCAGGCTGTGGGTCCTGGTCCTCCCCTGCCCCATGGGGTCACATCGGGCTTGTGGGCACCTCCAGGCATGTGGAAGTTGGGCTGGGATGTGGGAATAGCCTGGTCATGGAGGGAGAGACATGCGGGGTGAGGGTAGAGACTGGATGGATGTGGGATGCTCTTGTTGCACCCCAAGGGACGGAGATGGGGTTTGGGTGCTGCTGCTGCACCCATGCAGGGGATGACTGTGGTTTGGGTGCTGCTATCATCAGGTCGGGAGCTTGGAGGGGGGGGCTGACCATTGGAATTTGCTGGAAGAGAGGAATTTCTCGCTCCGGTCCCTCATCCATCCGCGGCTCTTTGGAACCGCACCGAGGCATTTAGCAGGGAGCTGGTGGCACTGAGTGGGGGTCAGGGTGCTCCGGGGAGGGCTGGACCCACGGCTCTATTGATTCCTTGCTGGAGCATCCATGGGAACGCTCCTCCCTGCAGGATGAGGAGCCAAAGCACCTCTTGGGGGTGACTCCATGGATGTGGGATGGGGCTGGATCCTTGCTGGATGCAGCCACCTCGCTGTGGATATGGAGGGATGCAGATGGGGAGCAGGGCTGGTTCCAAGACTCCCTGTTCTTGGCTCAAGAGAGGGAATCGCTGCTCCCAGCCCGGCTCCATCGGGATGCTGCCAAATCCAGAAGCGAATCCTCCCTGGCAGCAGGAGCAGGGATTTTCTCCCTGCTTTTTGGCTCAGGCAGATCCTGTAGGTTCATCCCTGTGGCTCTGGGCATGGATTTGAGACCAGCCATAGACAAGGGCGTTAGAAAAACAGATTCCCAAACGGAATTTGGATCCATTAAGCTCCAGTGCTATAACCCTTATCCATAGGGAACCATTTAATGGGTGGGTTTGGGCTTCCTGAGTCTCAGTTTCCCCACTGGAGCAGTGAGACCCGCTCCGTTCCCAGACCCCTTCCCGGTGCCTGAGAGCTGGATCCCACATCCAAACCCTCTTTTCTATGGAACATACAAGAGGTGCTGATGCCTCCGGAGCAAATTCCCTGAGGAAAGGCTCTGCCAGCCCCTGCCTCGCCCCGGAGCATTGTCCCAAATTTAATTCCTTTCCCAGCTGCAGATGGCCGGGAATTCAATTTTCCCAGATCCCATCAGAGGCTGATGAACGAGCTCCCCAGTCACTGCACACATCCCATTAGTGCTGGCTGGTGCCAGGCGGGATACGGGAATGCTGCGTCTCCTACTCCCATCCCGCTGCTCCCAGTCCCCCCATGGATTTGGCTGTCTCAGTCCATCCAAACCCCTCTCCTGCTGCGTCCCAGAGCTCCTGAAGGCTGTGCTGTGATGCTCGGAGCAGATCCAGGCCAGGGGAGCTTTGGCATGGATAATCCAGCAGGAAACGTCTAGGAATATCCTTAAATCCCAGCCGGGATGTGCTGGTGGCTGGAGGGGACAGGAAGGCTCCATGTGCCAGGGAAAACCTTCCAGGAACGCGGCATCCTGGGGATGCTCATGGTGCCAGTGCCCTGGATGGGTGATACAGGGCTGAGCGGGGTCCTTGTCCATTCCCTATGGAAACACATGGACTAATGACAGGTGAGATAGGGCTGAGTGGGGTCCTTGTCCATTCCCTATGGAAGCACATGGATTAGTGGTGGTTGATATAGGGCTGAGCAGGGTCCTTGTCCCATTCCCTATGGAAGCACATGGATTAGTGGTGGTTGATATAGGGCTGAGCAGGGTCCTTGTCCCATTCCCTATGGAAGCACATGGATTAGTGGTGGTTGATATAGGGCTGAGCAGGGTCCTTGTTCCATTCCCTGTGGAAGCACATGGATTAGTGGTGGTTGATATAGGGCTGAGCAGGGTCCTTGTCCCATTCCCTATGGAAGCACATGGATTAGTGGTGGTTGATATAGGGCTGAGCAGGGTCCTTGTTCCATTCCCTATGGAAGCACATGGATTAGTGGTGGTTGATATAGGGCTGAGCAGGGTCCTTGTCCCATTCCCTATGGAAGCACATGGATTAGTGGTGGTTGATATAGGGCTGAGCAGGGTCCTTGTTCCATTCCCTATGGAAGCACATGGATTAGTGGTGGTTGATATAGGGCTGAGCAGGGTCCTTGTTCCATTCCCTATGGAAGCACATGGATTAGTGGTGGTTGATATAGGGCTGAGCAGGGTCCTTGTTCCATTCCCTATGGAAGCACACGGACTAGTGATGGGTGATATAGGGGTGAACAGGGTCCTTGTCCCATTCCCTGTGGAAGGACATGGATTAGTGATGGATGACATGGAGCTGAGGGGGTCTTTGTCCTCTTCCTATGGAAGGACATGGATTAGTGATGGGTGACATGGAGCTGAGGGGGTCCTTGTCCCATTCCCTATGGAAGGACATGGATTAGTGATGGGTGATATAGGGGTGAACAGGGTCCTTGTCCCATTCCCTGTGGAAGGACATGGATTAGTGATGGATGACACGGGGCTGAGGGGTCCTTGTCCCATTCCTTATGGAAGGACATGGATTAGTGATGGATGACATGGCGCTGAGGGGGTCCTTGTCCCATTCCCTATGGAAGGACATGGATTAGTGATGGATGACATGGAGCTGAGGGGGTCCTTGTCCCATTCCCTATGGAAGGACATGGATTAGTGATGGATGACACGGGGCTGAGGGGGTCCTTGTCCCATTCCTTATGGAAGGACATGGATTAGTGATGGATGACATGGCGCTGAGGGGGTCCTTGTCCCATTCCCTATGGAAGGACATGGATTAGTGATGGATGACATGGAGCCGAGGGGGTCCTTGTCCCATTCCCTATGGAAGGACATGGATTAGTGATGGATGACATGGAGCCGAGGGGGTCCCTGTGGTGTCCCATGGGTGCAGGACACCTTGGACGCTGCCCAACCGTTTATCAGCTCCTGCCACTCATTTCCCCCTCGTCTAACAGCTTCCTTCCCGATCCCTTCGGAGCGACCCCGGCCCCTTCCCGCTCCAGGCTCGTTCCCCACCGCTCCTTTGGCCGTTCCAAGCCGTGTTCCTGGGGACGGGAAATCCTCGAGGAGCGCGGCCGCGGGCCAGGGCGTTTGTCCCGCCCGACAAAGGGACATCAACAGGAAGCGCCCTTGACCGCGGCCGCGTTCCAGAGGCCGGGATGCGGGGGGATGACCCGGGGAGCGGCCCCCAGCGCCTCCCGGGACGGCAGGTTGGGAATGGTGAAACGTGGTGCGTGGTGCCCGCAGGGATGGAGGGCAACGGGAACGGACCCTGGTGCGAACAGCCCCGGGTAAGGGGTCTGTGCGGGCTGCTCGTGTAAATGCCCCGTGTAAAGACCCTGTGTAAAGACCCAGTGCAAACTGCTCTGTGTAAGGGGTCTGTGCGGGCTGCTCGTGTAAATGCCCTGTGTAAAGACCCTGTGTAAAGACCCGGTGCAAAGTGCTCTGTGTAAGGGGTCTGTGCAAGCTGCTTGTGCGGATGCTCCGTGCCAACTGCCCTGTGCAAGTGGCCTCATGCAAACGGGCTGCGTAAATGCCTTGTGCAAAGGGGTTGTGCAAAAGCCTTGTGTAAATGCCTTGTGTGAAGGGGCTGTGCAAAAGCCTTGTGTAAAAGCCTTGTACAAAGGGGCTGTGCAAAAGCCTTGTGCAAATGCCTTGTGCAAAGGGGTTGTGCAAAAGCCTTGTGTAAAAGCCTTGTACAAAGGGGCTGTGCAAAAGCCTTGTGCAAAAGCCTTGTGCAAAGGGGTTGTGCAAAGGGGTTGTGCAAAAGCCTTCTGTAAATGCCTTGTACAAAGGGGCTGTGGCAAAACCCTTGTGTAAAAGCCTTGTACAAAGGGGCTGTGCAAAAGCCTTGTGTAAAGGGGTTGTGCAAAAGCCTTGTGTAAATGCCTTGTGCAAAGGGGCTGTGTAAATGCCTTGTGCGAAGGGGTTGTGCAAAAGCCTTGTGTAAAGGGGTTGTGCAAAAGCCTTGTGTAAAAGCCTTGTGCAAAGGGGCTGTGGAAATGCAGTGTGTAAATGCCTTGTGCAAAGGGGCTGTGGAAATGCAGTGTGTAAATGCCTTGTGCAAAGGGGCTGTGGAAATGCAGTGTGTAAATGCCTTGTGCAAAGGGGTTGTGGAAATGCAGTGTGTAAATGCCTTGTGCAAAGGGGTTGTGGAAATGCAGTGTGGAAATGACTTGTGCAAAGGGGTTGTGGAAATGCAGTGTGTAAATGCCTTGTGCAAAGGGGCTGTGGAAATGCAGTGTGGAAATGCCTTGTGCAAAGGGGCTGTGGAAATGCCTTGTGCAAAGTGCCCCGTGCAAAGGGCTTTGTGCAGACGCCCTGTGAAGATCACCCCAGGCAGACCTCCCTGCGCTCAGCATCTTGTGCCAACAGCCTTTGTAAACGGCCCCTGTGAACACCTTGTGCAAACACCCTGCGCAAGCCGTTTGTGCAAGCGGCCTTGTGGAAATGGGCTTGTGCAAACACACCTTTGTAAACAGGCCCAGGCAAACGCCCGGTGCAAGCAGCCTGGGCAGCGCTCCCTATGCAGCCCTCCCTGTGCAGCCCTCCCTGTGCAGCGCTCCCTGTGCAGCCCTCCCTGTGCAGCCCTCCCTGTGCAGCGCTCCCTGTGCAGCGCTCCCTATGCAGAGCTCCCTATGCAGCCCTCCCTATGCAGCCCTCCCTGTGCAGCGCTCCCTGTGCAGCCCTCCCTGTGCAGCCCTCCCTGTGCAGCGCTCCCTGTGCAGCGCTCCCTATGCAGAGCTCCCTATGCAGCCCTCCCTATGCAGCCCTCCCTGTGCAGCGCTCCCTGTGCAGCCCTCCCTATGCAGCCCTCCCTGTGCAGCCCTCCCTGTGCAGCCCTCCCTGTGCAGCGCTCCCTGTGCAGCCCTCCCTGTGCAGAGCTCCCTGTGCAGCCCTCCCTGTGCAGCCCTCCCTGTGCAGCCCTCCCTGTGCAGCGCTCCCTATGCAGAGCTCCCTATGCAGCCCTCCCTGTGCAGAGCTCCCTATGCAGCCCTCCCTGTGCAGAGCTCCCTATGCAGCCCTCCCTGTGCAGAGCTCCCTGTGCAGCCCTCCCTGGGCAAATGGCCTTGTGCCGGGTCCCTTGTACCGGGTCCCTTGTGCCGGGTCCCTTGTCCCGGGTCCCTTGTGCCGGGTCCCTTGTCCCGGGTCCCTTGTGCCGGGTCCCTTGTGCCGGGTCCCTTGTCCCGGGTCCCTTGTACCGGGTCCCTTGTACCGGGTCTCTTGTCCCGGGTCCCTTGTCCCGGGTCCCTTGTGCCGGGTCTCTTGTCCCGGGTCCCTTGTCCCGGGTCCCTTGTCCCGGGTCCCTTGTACCGGGTCCCTTGTACCGGGTCCCTTGTACCGGGTCCCTTGTCCCGGGTCCCTTGTCCCGGGTCCCTTGTCCCGGGTCCCTTGTCCCGGGTCCCTTGTCCCGGGTCCCTTGTCCCGGGTCCCTTGTGCCGGGTCCCTTGTGCCGGGTCTCTTGTCCCGGGTCCCTTGTCCCGGGTCCCTTGTGCCGGGTCCCTTGTCCCGGGTCCCTTGTCCCGGGTCCCTTGTACCGGGTCCCTTGTCCCGGGTCCCTTGTCCCGGGTCCCTTGTACCGGGTCCCTTGTACCGGGTCCCTTGTCCCGGGTCCCTTGTCCCGGGTCCCTTGTCCCGGGTCCCTTGCACATCCCATGCAGCCGCCCAGCCCTCGGCGCCGGTCGGGTGCTGGTGAAGCCAACGCGGAGGGCAGAGGATGCTCCAAGGCCCGGGCTCGGCTCCTCCCGTCCCCCCCGCACCCAGCCCCGGGCTGGGCGTTGGGGCCGCGGGATGCAGGCGGCTCCGTGCCCGGCTGCTGCCGCATCCATCCCCTGCCACGGGGCCCGAGCAGAGGAGGGGTCCCAGGAGGGTTCCTTCCCCTTCCCGCTCATTCCCCCCCTCGGGAGGATGAGGCAATCGAGGAGCTACCCGGGGTTACCGGTTGTTGCTGCCGGGTTAGATTAAAGCGATGGCATTTGGGATGGAAAGCAGAGCCCCGAGCCGGGATGGGCAGGCGGGAGGTGGGGGGTGGCTTCCCAGCAGAGCTGGCGCTCCTTCTGTCCACCCAGCCCTCCATCCCTTTGTCCATCCATCCCTCCGTCCCTCTGTGCCTCCATCCCTCATCCATCCATCCATCCATCCATCCATCCATCCATCCATCCATCCACCCCTCTGTCCCTCTGTGCCTCCATCCCTCATCCATCCATCCATCCATCCATCCATCCATCCATCCATCCATCCACCCCTCTGTCCCTCTGTGCCTCCATCCCTCATCCATCCATCCATCCATCCATCCATCCATCCATCCATCCATCCATCCACCCCTCTGTCCCTCTGTGCCTCCATCCCTCATCCATCCATCCATCCATCCATCCATCCATCCATCCATCCATCCATCCATCCATCCATCCATCCATCCATCCTCTGTATCCTCCACCCCTCTGTCCCTCTGTGCCTCCATCCCCATCCATCCATCCATCCATCCATCCATCCATCCATCCATCCATCCATCCATCCACCCCTCTGTCCCTCTGTGCCTCCATCCCTCATCCATCCATCCATCCATCCATCCATCCATCCATCCATCCATCCATCCATCCATCCATCCATCCATCCACCCCTCTGTCCCTCCATCCCTCCTTCCCTCCATCCACCCTTCCATCCCTCTATCCCGCCATCCCTCTATCCTCTGTTACCCTGGACTGTGTTGCAGGGATGCAACTGGGGCAGCATCCGGGAAGCCCCCTACATATCCCCGTCCCTGTGGAAAGGATTCCCAGGGGAATTACGTCTATGGGGCTGGGGAAAGACCCCAGACCAGCACAGGGATGGGGTGACAGGGACATCCGCATCACCCATCCCATGGCAGAGCAAAGTGGGACCTGATGCTTTCAGGAGCCTCTCCCTGCCCCGTGCCTCAGTTTCCCCACTCTGCCTGTACCGGCCCCGTTGCCAGCTCCCTGTTGCTAGCACAGAGCCAGGCCTGGGCTATATTTAACCGCTGCAGCCATGGACCATGCAACCGGAGCAGGGAGGGGGGGATCATCCCTTGGGAATGGGAGCAGGGCCTGGGGGCTCCGGGATGAATCACAGCTCGGGGCTATTTATAACAGCACCAGATTGCTCAGCGAGTGCTTGGCCCGGGCGGCGCCTGGGGGGGGGGGGGGCTCGGCAGGCACCGGCTGCTGGGGCTCAGCTTGGGGGGCCTGAGGGGGCCTCGGCAATTCCCTATGGATGCTGGGGGGTGGGGAGGGATGTGGTGTCACCGTGGTGCTGGAGAGGTTGCAAAGGCGGGGATGGATGGGGAGAAGCAATGGTGAGTGCATGGATACGGGGTAAGGAGGTCCTGGACCAGCATCTTCCTCTGCAAAGAGGATATGGGGTGGGAGAAAGGGATGGGGAAAGGCAGAGCTGGGCATGGGAGAGGATCTGGCGTCCCTGCCTGTCCCCATGGCCCCAAACCTGGTTTGGGGATAAGCAGGGGCCTTGGGGACACAAGGATCAGGCTGGGGATACAGGAATAGGTGATGACAGGGACATAGATGTGGTTTGCCCTTTGCTGTCACACACGGGGGGATCCAAAGGCTGTGGCTGCATCCCATGGGAAGAACCCAAGGAGGGAGGATGTGAGTCCCTGCAGGGTCACCATCCCACCCCATCTGCCACCAGATATAGGCTTTGGGCAAGGAAATAACTGTGGAAACGGGGGGGGGGTCCCTACCTCAGACCCCAACTGGCTGCATCCTTCGCTCTTGAGCATCCCTATCCATTTGCCGGGATGCAGTGTGTGCCCATGGGTAGGGATGGCTCCTGGGGGATGTGGGTACCAGGAAGGGATGTGATGCTGTGGACACAGAGATCTGCACACTCAGCATCTCGGATGCTCTTAATCTGATTTGGGATTTTCCCAGCTCAGGAGTGAAATGGTCCAGACGGAGCGATGTCCAGCTCCATCCCGCAGGCGATCGCTCATGCTGGGGGCTAGCGCACTAATTCACTTAGGGAATGAATTGGGATCATTTCCCTCGCGTTTCCCATTGGGAAAGGCAGGAGCTGAGCAATGAGGGTTCATGGGGAGACAGACGCCCCCGAGCTCCATTCAGCTGCTCCAGGCAGCTCTTATGGCAAAGCTGGGCTGGAAGCTCAGCTGGGAGATGATTCATCTCCTCCAGGATCAGGGGCTGCTGATCCCATAGGGATGGATGCAGCAGGAGCCTGCTGCTGCCAGCACCCTCCCCACCTTTGGAGCCAGCACCCAAGGTGGGATCTGTCTGCGATGCAGATCTGCTCCCATCAGCCCAGCATCCTCAGGGACACCCAGCCCTGGGCCCCATTGCAAGGATGGGGCCCCGCATCCCTCCGGAAGGAGGATGCTCCCAGGCACTGGCTGCTCCGTGCCTCAGTTTCCCCCTGGATAAAGAGGATCCCAGTGGGTGGCAGATCCTGGATTCGAGCTCTTGCTGAGGCTAATTCCATTGCCTGGTGCCCAGCTCCCCAGAGAAGGACCCCCTTTTCCAAGCGGGATGAGCATCCCAGTGGGTACCACAATGCATTGCACCCATCTTCTGCCCGTTCCAGGGAGCTCTGACCGGTGGAAGCGTCATCCCATGGGGTAAAACCATCCCCATCCATCACCCTGGAGCATGAATCCCAAGACCTGGCACCCAGGGAGGTGAATGTGGGATCCCCACCTTCCCCACGGCAGGCGTGAGAGGAGCCTTTCTGGAGGGGAAGCCAGGACGGGATTCCTTGATTCCATAAACATCCAGGGGGTGGTGATGGTGAGGAGGGGGATTTGTCCCAGAATTTGTCCCAGAATTCCACATCCAGAATGAATTCTTCCATGAAAAAGCCATGATTTTGCTGTGGGTGTATTCCCTCCGCTGGGAAAGATGCTTTTCCATCCCAGTGGGATCCCTTGGAGCTGGAGGAGGCTGGGATAAGGTGTGTGGGGGGGTCCCCTCTATTCCCTGGCTGGGTCTGGGATGCTGCTGCCGCTCTCCTAAGGGAAAAGGGAAAGAAAACCAGGTGGGAAATAAATAGGTGCCATTTTCCATAGGGAAAACTCCAGAGGTTTGGCTTTGCTGAGGGGTCTGCGCCATGTGGGGCTGTGCTGTGCCATGGTGGTCCCATGGGACACCGGGGGTCAGTGTGGGGCCACCACTTGGGGGTCAGGCACAGTGAGAGCAGTGTCCCCGTCCCCCTAGGACAGAGCAGAGGTGACAGCAGTGCCAGGGTGGTCCTGTGGATGCTGGAGACAGGGATGGAGACTGGGACAGGGATGTGGGCGATGACAGGGATGGAGACTGGGATGGGGACAGAGAATGGGACAGGGATAGAGAATGGGACAGGGATAGAGAATGGGACAGGACAGGGATGCAGCATCCCAGCTCCTGGAGCTGTCAGTGATTCCCAGCCCCATTCCACATCCATCCCCTGCCCCCCTGGTTCTGGATGGGTCCAGGAGCTGCTGCTTGCACCCAGCCTTGGATCTCACCCCAAATCTCTCTGAGCGCCCATCTCCGGGCATCCCACTTCCAGGGGGTGTTATCCTATGGAGCAGATCCCGGGATGAGGGTGCGAGCTCTGCTCTGACAGCGGGAAGATGCTTCCCCCGCACCAGGGAAGCTGTTACCACTCCCTGCCCTCCTGGGAAGCGCTGAGATTGCTTTGCCTCCAGGGAAGTGGGATGCGGAGCAGGAACAGGCAGCAGCAGTAGCTTGACCCCATGGGATAGGTCCCGGGCTGTGATGAGCACAGTGAGTCCCAGTGACATCCCAGTGACAGGATGGGGTGACATCTCCCCGCCAGGCACTGGAGCATCCCCCTGTACCAGGGAGGTGTGCCCAGCACTGATCCCAGCAAGTGTCCATGGAGCTGGGGATGGATCTGGAGAGCCCCCCCCCAATCCCATATCTCCCAATTGAGCCCCCAAACTGGGATGGTGCCTGAATGGGGGTCATGGTGTTGAGCAAAACATGGGGGACCCCAAGTGTGGTCCCCAAAGGGATAGAGAAGAATCTCAGCTCATGGAAGTGCCTGGATTTGGGAAGCTGATTACATCCTTAGTTAGCTCCTTGCAGGGGTGCAGATGGAATTCCAGTGCCTCTGGCCCTTGGGGATGCTCCCTGCCTGGTTTCGGGGTGCAGGGGGATGGATGCTGTGCCCGCATCCCACTGGGGAGGAAGGATGTAGTGGGTGCGTGCTGCATCCCGGTAGAGCAGGGACCCCCTCCACATCTGGAGGAGGAACTTGGGGGGATCATGGAATGGGTTGGGATGAAGGGACCTTAAAGCTCCCCCAAGCCCCAACCCCTGCCACGGGCAGGGACCCCTTCCATAGAGCAGCTTGCTCCAAGCCCCTGTGTCCAACCTGGCCTTGAGCACTGCCAGGGATGGGAATCCCAAAGTCCTTCTCTTCAGGCTGCTCCATCCTTTCCCCCCAGCCTGTGTTTGTCCTGGGATTGCCTCAACCTTGCCCTTGGCATGGGGATACAGGGATCAGCCTGGCCCGAGGCCATCAGGATTCCCTGTTTATGGCAATAAATGGGATGTGTCCTGGTGGAGGCTCCGGCTGCGCGCTGAATCCCTGCTCAGCAATGAACAGGGGACGTCTGGGTAGCAAAGGGCTGCAGAGCCCCAGACATGGGTCCACAGCATCCACAGGGATGGGCAGCATGGGATAGCTGCAGGATGGAGGAGCTGGGATGGAAGCAGGAGGAGCGGGATGAATGGGATGCGTGGGACAAGCGGGATGAGCGAGACGAGCAGGATGAGCGGGATGAGTGGGATAAATGGGGTGCATGAGTGGGATGAGCAGGAGAAATGGGACAAGCAGCACAAGTGGGATGAGCAGGACTAGTGGGATAAGTGGGATGAGTAGGACCAGTGGGACAAGCAGGGTGAGTGGGATGAGTGGGATGAGTGGGATGAGCGGGATGCCCTTCCTGAGCCCCCCGCCCCATGCATCAAACCCTCCTGCCTGCTCCCGCTGCTCTCCTCATCTCAGGAATGGCTTTTTTTAGCTCCCTCAGCTTCCCCCCCCCCCGCCTCCGGGGTGGGCCCCGGATTCCCGGCCCTATTAAAGCATCACCCGCATCCAGCTGCATCTGTCCGTCCCCGTGCCGAGGATGCCGCTGGCATTTGATGCTCCCGGATACGCCGGGATCTGCTCCGTGTTCCCGCTGCTGAGAGCAGGGATGCTGAGCCGCCACGGAGGGACAGAGGGACGTGGGGATGGACCCACACCAAGGCCTGGCTGTATTCTACAGTGCATGTGTCTCCAGTGTGAGTAGGTGACTGGAGATGCGGCCCTGTTGGAATAACATCCGGTGTCCGAGGCTTCGGATGGAAGATCCCGCCTGGATCCGGCCTCATAGCCAAGGATGCTCCCGGGATGGTCCCAGCCAGGGTGCCGGGGGTGCAGGGATGGGGACGGGGTCCGGAGGGTGGCACTGGGGCTCGGATGGAGCCTGGAGCCGCCGGAAAACAGGGATTGAAGGAAGAGCAAATCCTATGGACCAGAGCTTGGAGCTTCCACCTATTCCTGTAGCAGCATTGTCCTTGTCCTGGTGTTCCAGACAAGGGGTGGAGGCAGGAATAGAGCCCGCAGTGACATGGCCATTGACATGCCTCCTGTGTCCATCAGCGTGGCTTTAGGGCCACCGTCCCACAGAGCCAGCTCCTGGGGTCACCTCCTGCCACCCCCTGTCTTCATCCCAATGCCCCGTCCATGTCCTCCTCCACTTTTGGGAACCCCGAATCTCCTTCCCGTGTTGGACATTGCCTCAAACCAGACCTTTTCACCCCAGAATGGAGCTGGTTGAGCTGGACACCCTCTGGGTGAAGGAGGTTCTGTGCCATGGGGGGTTCCTGGGGACCGATGGGAGGAGCCGGTTCCTGGTGCCCATCCCCGTGGCCTCAGGCCCCATTAACCCCCTGTCTCCGTGCTCTGCTCTCTCCCCAGGACGCGCTGCTGAGCCTGGGGGCTGTGATCGATGCCTCAGGCCTGAGGGACTCCCTCCGCCATGCGCTGGTCTCGCTGCTGCCTGCAGTGGTAGGTGGGGGATTCTCCGCTGGCTCGTACTGAGGTTGAGCTCCACACGGGGTGTCCTCCCCAGCCCACCTCAGTGGCCTCCCTGCAGACAGAGCCCTGGTTGCTGTGTTAGGTGTAAGCTGGCTCTTGGGGTCACCTTCCTGAGTACCAGACCCTGGTCCTCACCGGCCACCTCTCCATAGAGCTCCGAGTCCCTCAGGAGATGCAGGGTCCCTAATGACTTTGTGGCACCAGTGCTGGTGACCCTGGTGCTGGTGGCCCTTGGGCTCATGGTGACCCTGGTGCTGGTGATGGCTTTGGGATGGTGCTGGTGGCCCTGGTGCTGGTGATGGCCTCGGGATGGTGCTGGTGGCCCTGGTGCTGGTGATGACCTTGGGATGGTGCTGGTGGCCCTGGTGCTGGTGATGGCCTTGGGATGGTGCTGGTGGCCCTGGTGCTGGTGATGGCTTTGGGATGCTGCTGGTGGCCCTGGTGCTATTGGTGACCCCAGCACTGGTGGTGGCCCTGGGGTGCTGCTGGTGTCCCTGATGCTCATGGTGGCCCTGGTGCTGCTGATAGCCCAGAGGTGCTGGTGGCCCGTGTGTGCATGGTGACCTCGGTGCCAGTGGTGGCCCTGGTGCTCAGTGCTGGGGGTGACCCCATAGCGCTGGTGTTTGCGAGCGTGCACATGCACGTGTGAGCACGCACAGGGCTGCACGTACATGTGTGTGCAAGCACGTGTGCAGCTCTATACACACGCATGTGCAAGCGCACGGCTGCATGTGTGCGCGCAGGGACACGTTGAGCCACGATGGGATGGGTGGGGGTCCCTTTGGGGGTCCCTGTGCCCCAGAGCCCCTCTCCCCCCCCAGGAGCATGTCTACATCTACCTGCTGGAGGGGGAAACCCGACTGATCTGCGATGACCCCCCCCATGAGCTGCCAGCCGAGGGGAAGCTCAGGTGAGCCCGGCTTCTGTGTGTGCACACGCGTGTGCATGGAGGGGTTGTGTGTGCACATGTGTGTGTGCATAGAGGGGTGTGTGTGCACACGTGTGCATGGAGGGGTTGTGTGTGCACACACGTGTGTGCATGGAGGGGTTGTGTGCACGTGTGTGCATGGAGGGGGTGTGTGCACACGTGTGTGCGTGGAGGGGGTGTGTGCACACGTGTGTGTGCATGGAGGGGTTGGATGTGCACATGTGTGTGCATGGAGGGGGTGTGTTCACACACGTGTGTGTGGAGGGGGTGTGTGCACACGCGTGTGCATGGAGGGGGTGTGTGCACATGTGTGTGCATGGAGGGGGTGTGTGCGCAGGTGTGTGCGTGGAGGGGTTGTGTGTGTGCATGTGTGTGTGTGGAGGGGGGTGTGTGCATGTGTGTGCATGGAGGGGTTGTGTGTACATGGGGTGTGTGTGCATGGAGGGGGTGTGTGCACACACACATGTGTGTGTGGAGGGGGTGTGTGCATGGACACACGTGTGTGCGCGTGTGTGTGGAGGGTGTTGTGTGCGTGGAGGGGTTGTCACACACACGTTGTGTGCACACACACGTGAGTGGGGAGGGGGTGTGTGCACACGTGTGTGCGTGGAATGCCTGATGTCTCATGGGGACCAGCAGGCTCCAGGGCTGGGCAGACCCTTGTCCCCCCAGCCCTGCACCGTGTCCCCTCCTTGCTGCAGACCTGAGTCTGGGTGCGGGAGGTCAGGGACCTGTCCCCATCCTCATCCCATCCACACCCACAGCCTCATTCCTGTCCCCTTTCTCTTCGCCATCTCCATCCTCCTCCTTGACCCCATGCTCATTCCATCCCTGTCTCTATCCCTGTCTCTATCCCCATCCTCATGCCCTTTCCCTTCCCCATCCCCATTTCCATCCTCATCTTCATGCTCATCTCCATCCACCTCCTGCTCCTCATCTCATCCCCATCCCACTCTGGTCCCCGTCCTCATTCTGTGCTCCTCCCCACCTTTCTCCCACCCTTATCCCTTTTCTCCTTCCTCATTCTCATCCCCACTGCCACCCTCTTTCCATTCCCATTCCCATCCTTGTCCCCATCCTTATCCCCTTTCACATCCCCATCCTCATCCTCATCCTTGTCCCATCCCTGTCCCCTTCCTGTTGCTGTCCCTACACCCATCCCCTGGATGAGGTTGGACCCACAGGGAATTCCCTGGGTGTGAAAGAGCACGTGGAGGGCACTGGGTGTGTGCAGGGACACACATGTACCTGGGTGCCTCAGGGTGTCCGTGTCCCCGCAGGGATGCGGTGCGGAAGCAGAAGCGGCTGGAATGTGGGGGGCTGCCCCCCACCGAGCTCCCCAGCCAGCAGCTGGGACCCCTGGCAGCACCACTGGCCCCTGGAACGCAAGGTGGGTGCTGAGGTGGGGGGAGAGGGGATGGACGGATGGATGGATGGAGGGGCGGAGGGAGGGATGGATGGAGGGAGGGAGGGAGAGATGGATGGAGGGAAGGAGGGATGGAGGGATGGAGGGAGAGAGGGAGGGAGGGAGGGTGGGAGGGAGAGAGGGATGGAGGGATGGGTGGAGGGAGGGATGGAGGGATGGATGAAGGGGTGGATGGGATGGATGGAGGGATGGATGGATGGAGGGATGGATGACCAGGTTGGCCCAGAGAAGCTGTGGCTGCCCCATCCCTGGCAGTGCTCAAGGCCAGGTTGGACACAGGGGCTTGGAGCAAGCTGCTCCAGTGGAAGGGGTCCCTGCCCCTGGCTGGGGTTGGAGCTGGAGGAGCTTTAAGTCCCTTCCAACCCAAACCAGGCTGGGATTCTGGGATTCTGTACATGGGAGGATGAGTGAATTGGTGGGAGGATGGATGACGGATGAGCTGATGGGTGCATGGATGGATGCATGGATGGATGGATGGATGGATGCATGGATGGATGGACCGATGGGTGTAATGACAGGCAGATGGATGGATGGATGGATGGATGGGTGGATGGATGGATGGAGGGAGGGATGGATGGGTGGAGGGATGGATGAATGGATGGATGGATGGATGGATGGATGGATGGATGGATGGATGGATGGATGGATGGATGGAGGGAGGGATGGATGGATGGATGGATGGATGGATGGATGGATGGATGGATGGAGGGAGGGAGGGAGGGATGGATGGGTGGAGGGATGGATGAATGGATGGATGGATGGATGGGTGGATGGACCGATGGGTGCAATGATGGATGGATGGATGGATGGATGGATGGATGGATGGATGGATGGATGGATGGATGGATGGATGGATGGATGGGTGGATGGATGGGTGGCTGGCTGGATGGATGGATGGATGGATGGATGGATGGATGGGTGGATGGATGGATGGATGGATGGATGGATGGATGGGTGGTTGGATGGATGGGTGGTTGGATGGATGGGTGGATGGATGATGACTCTTTGAGATCATGGAGGGAACATGAACCTGAGGGCTCAGTGCCACAGCCCCTGGTTTCCCCAGTCCCACCCTCTCTTGCCTTCCAGTGCTCATCCTGCCACTGGTGGACAAGGACAGCGGGGCTGTGGTGTGCGTCATCCTGGTGAGCACGGGCACATGGGCAGGGCTCTGGGGTGAGAGCAAAACCCAGCCCCCGAGCTCCTCACCCCACAACCCCTCCTCAGGTGCACTGCGGCCAGCTGAGTGACCTGGACGAGCAGAACCTGCGGGCGCTGCAGAGACACGTGAGTGCCCCGGCTCCGTTATGGGTCCCAGCACCCCGGTCCCTGCCACCCCTCCCTGGGACCCTGCTCTCAGCCCCGCTGTCCCTGTCCCTCCGCAGACCCTGGTAGCGTTCCGGCGCCTGCAGGCCCTGCAGAAGCTGCAGCCCTGGCCCCAGGTCAGCCTCTCCACCAGCTCCTCCCAGACCTCCTTGGCCAAGGCTGAGAAGGTGCCCAACAGCAGCTACAGTGCCCTGGACTGCAAGATCCTGCAGCTCTGCGGTGAGGGGGGGGCAGGCAGCAGGGCTGGGGTGCAGGGCAGGGCGGTGCTGGGTGTTGAACCCCTCTCGCCCCTCCTGCAGGTGAGCTCTATGACCTGGATGCTGCCTCGCTCCAACTCAAGGTCGTCAACTATGTGAGTAGTCACCCCATGGTCCCCAGTGTGTCCCAGCACTGGGACACCCTGTTTTATCCCCCCTCCCCACATAGAATGTCCATCAAAGCAAAGAAAACCTTCAAGTCATCAGTAGTGACCAGGGTGAAGAGCCTTGTCCTTGCTATCAGTAGTGACCAGGGTGAACAGCCTTGTCCTCACCATCAGTAGTGACCAGGGTGAACAACCTTGTCCTCACCATCAGTAGTGACCAGGGTGAACAGCCTTGTCCTCACCATCACCTGTGACCAGGGTGAACAGCCTTGTCCTCACCATCAGCAGTGACCAGGGTGAACAGCCTTGTCCTCACCATCAGTAGTGACCAGGGTGAACAGCCTTGTCCTCACCATCAGCAGTGACCAGGGTGAACAACCTTGTCCTCACCATCACCAGTGACCAGGGTGAACAACCTTGTCCTCACCATCAGTAGTGACCAGGGTGAACAGCCTTGTCCTCACCATCAGCAGTGACCAGGGTGAACAACCTTGTCCTCACCATCACCAGTGACCAGGGTGAACAACCTTGTCCTCACCATCACCAGTGACCAGGGTGAACAACCTTGTCCTCACCATCAGTAGTGACCAGGGTGAACAGCCTTGTCCTCACCATCACCAGTGACCAGGGTGAACAGCCTTGTCCTCACCATCAGTAGTGACCAGGGTGAACAGCCTTGTCCTCACCATCAGTAGTGACCAGGGTGAACAGCCTTGTCCTCACCATCACCTGTGACCAGGGTGAACAGCCTTGTCCTCACCATCACCAGTGACCAGGGTGAACCTTTCCAGCCACAAGAAGAGGTTCTAGGGGGGCACCTGGTCCTGTGTGGCCCTTGTGGGTACCCAGGGAGGTGACAAAGGGTCAGACCCTCCCCTTCGGGGCCTGGGCCCCATTGAAGTGGTGACCCCCTCTCTATCCCCCCAGCTGAAGCAGGAGACCCAGTCCCTGTGCTGCTGCCTCCTGCTCGTGTCCGAGGACAACCACCAGCTCTTCTGCCAGGTGGGTCCCAGCGTGATCCCCCCACCCTGATCCTATGGGGCCTCTTGCACCCCCTAACCCATCTCCATGGGGCTCGGCCACCATCCCATGGGTTCTCCTCCCCACATCTCTTGTAGGTGGTGGGGGACCGTGTCCTGGAGGAGGAGATCAGCTTCTCGGTGAGTGGGGTGATGAGGGCTGGGGGGCAATGGGTGCCACGGGCTCACCCGTCCCCTCCACACGCAGCTCACCTTCGGGCGCCTGGGGCAAGTGGTGGAGGACAAGAAGTCCATCACCTTGAAGGACATCAGCGAGGTGGGTCCCATCCCGGACCCGGATGGGGACACGGTTGTGTGAGTGTCCCCCTCGGTGTCCCACGGGGCGCCCATCTCCCCTGCTCCCACAGGAGGAGCACAGGCAGCTGAGCAGCATGCTGGGCTGCGAGGTCACCTCCATGCTCTGCGTCCCCGTCATCAGCCGCGCCACCTCCCAGGTGGTGGCATTGGCCTGCGCCTTCAACAAGCTGAGCGGTGAGAGGTGAGCTGGGGACCCGGACCCCTTCCAGGTGCCCTTTGGGTACCCCCGTGGGGCGAGGGCTGGGCCGTTCGCTCTGGGCCCTACTGAGGGCTCTGTCTTGGTGTCCCCCTTGGGCTCTTGTCCCCCCCTGCAGCTATACAGAGGCGGACGAGCACAAGATCCAGCACTGCTTCTGCTACACCTCCACGGTGCTCACCAGCACCTTGGCCTTCCAGAAGGAGCAGAAGCTCAAGTGCGAGTGCCAGGTGAGGAGCACACCTGAGGCCGTGTCATGCCAAGCACACGCGTGTGCCCCGTGTCGCGGCGGGTGCTGACCCTGGCCCCTCTGTCCCCGCCAGGCGCTGCTGCAGGTGGCAAAGAACCTCTTCACCCACTTGGGTAGGTGCTGGTGCGGGAGCAGCGCTGAGGGTGCTGCCGGGACACGGTCACGGGGGGGTGGCCGGGGGCTTGCACTGGTGCTGCATGGGTGCACGGGTGTACACGGCATGAGCACGGAGCGCTGTGTGCACGCAGGGATGGGTGTACACGCGTGTGCTGCTGCAGGCACACTGCCGCACATAGACATGCACTGCTGCATGTATGTACTGCTGCATGAACACTAATACACTGCTGTGCACACGCTGCTGCACGCACATGAACTGCTGCAGGCACACTGCACACATACACATGCACTGCTGCATGTATGTACTGCTGCATGAACACTAATACACTGCTGTGCACACGCTGCTGCATGCACATACACTGCTGCACGCACACTGCCACACATACACATGCACTCCTGCATGTATGTACTGCTGCATGTATGTACTGCTGCATGTACACTAATGAACTGCTGCACGCACACGCACTGCTGCACACGCAAAGCACTGCTGCCTGCACACTGCCTGCACACACACTGGTGCACACCCACATGCACTGCTGCACATGCCCTGCATGCACACATACATGCACTGCTACACACATACTCTACTGCACATGCACTGATGCACACACACCTGCACCGCTGCATTCACACTGCTGCGCGCACATGCCCTGCATGCACATGCACTGCTGCACACACACGCTGCACAGGCTGCTGCCGACTTGCATGGGCTCTGTCACCGTCTGGTGTGCACACACACATGCACGCACACATGTGCACACACACACGCACACATGCACACACATACAAGTCCACACGCATGCTCCCATGCCCCTGCAGTGGGGGGTGCAGGCAGAGCCCCCCTTTCACAGCATGGGTGGGCAGGGGAAGCAGGGGGGAGGTACTCGGGCAGTCCCTGCGTGCCCCGGCTCCCTGACCCCCCCTCCCCGCAGACGACGTCTCCGTTCTGCTCCAGGAGATCATCACCGAGGCGCGAAACCTCAGCAACGCCGAGATGTGAGTGAGCCCCTGGGGGGGGCACGGGGGGGGGGGGGGGGGGTGTGGGTGACACCATTGGGTGCTGGGACCCCCCCACGGGTGCCAGCAGCGTCAGCGTCTGTTCCAGATGCTCCGTGTTCCTGCTGGACCGGCTCAGCCACGAGCTGGTGGCCAAAGTGTTTGATGGAGGAGTGGTGGACGATGAGGTGAGCGCAGGGAGCGCAGGAGGGGGCTTGGGGGGTGCCCGGGGCCCTGTCCCCAGCGTGATGTGGAATCAGGGAATGGGTTGGGATGAAGGGAGCTTAAAGCTCATCTAAAGCCACGGGCAGGGACCCCTTCCATAGAGCAGCTTGCTCCAAGCCCCTGTGTGCAACCTGGCCTTGAACACTGCCAGGGATGGGGCAGCCACAGCTTCTCTGGGCACCCTGTGCCAGCGCCTCAGCACCCTCCCAGGGAAGAGCTTCTGCCTTATCTCCAACCTGAACTTCCCCTGTTTCAGTTTGAACCCATCACCCCTTGTCCTATCACTGCAGTCCCTGATGAAGAGTCCCTCCCCAGCATCCTTGTAGGCCCCCTTCACACACTGGAAGCTGCTCTGAGGTCTCCTCACAGCTTCTCTTCTCCAGGCTGAGCCCCAGTGTCCTCAGCCCGGCTCCCCATGGCCCGCAGCGCACAGCTCGGTGCCACCACAGGCGCGCTGACGATGCCTCAATCCGTGTCCCTGCTGCAGAGCTACGAGATCCGCATCCCCGCGGACCAGGGCATCGCCGGGCACGTGGCCACCACCGGCAAGATCCTCAACATCAAGGACGCCTATTCCCACCCGCTCTTCTACCGCGGCGTGGACGACAGCACCGGCTTCCGCACCAGGAACATCCTCTGCTTCCCCATCAAGAACGAGAGCCAGGGTGAGGGCTGCTGGGGGCACGGGGACGGCGCCCGCGGTGGGAGATGGGGTCCGTGTGTGTGGTGGTGGAAGGGTGCCCTGGGGCGTGGGGGCAGCATCCGGCCCTGGCACACGGGCACTAATGTTGGCCCAAGGATGTGGCCGCCGTCCTGTCCCTCAGCGCATGGGCACAGGGCTTGTCCCCTGCCCGTGGGCACAGCACTGTCAACAGCATCTGGGTACCGCTCCGGTGGCACGGTGCTGTCCCCAGAACACGGGCATGATCCTGTCCCCAGAACGTGGGCACAGCACTGTTCCTGGTACACAGACACAGTCCTGGCCATAGCACACGGGTACAATCCTGTCCCTCTTACATGGGCACAATCCTGTCCCCAGAACGTGGGCACAGCACTGTCAACAGCATCTGGGTACCATTCCAGTGGCATGATGCTGTCCTCAGCACATGGGCATGATCCTGTCCCCAGAACGTGGGCACAGCACTGTCCCTGGTACACAGACACAGTCCTGGCCATAGCACACAGGTACAATCCTGTCCCTCTTACATGGGCACAATCCTGTCCCCAGAACGTGGGCACAGCACTGTCCCTGGTACACAGACACAGTCCTGGCCATAGCACACAACAATCCTGTCCCCAGCCATGTCCCCAGTACAGCAGTGTTCCAGGTACATGGGCACAATCCTGTCCCCAGCCATGGGTACAGCAGTGTTCCAGGTACATGGGCACAATCCTGTCCCCAGCCATGGGTACAGCAGTGTTCCAGGTACATGGGCACCATCCTGTCCCCAGCCATGGGTACAGCAGTGTTCCAGGTACATGGGCACCATCCTGTCCCCAGCCATGGGTACAGCAGTGTTCCAGGTACATGGGCACCATCCTGTCCCCAGCCATGGGTACAGCAGTGTTCCAGGTACATGGGCACCATCCTGTCCCCAGCCATGGGCACAGCAGTGTTCCAGGTACATGGGCACCATCCTGTCCCCAGAACGTGGGCACAGCACTGTTCCTGGTACATGGGCACCATCCTGTCCCCAGCCATGGGTACAGCAGTGTTCCAGGTACATGGGCACCATCCTGTCCCCAGCCATGGGTCCCCACAGCAGCTGTTCCAGGTACATGGGCACCATCCTGTCCCCAGCCATGGGTACTTCAGTGTTCCAGGTGGGCACATCCCCAGGGCACCATCCTGTCCCCAGCCATGGGTACAGCAGTGTTCCAGGTACATGGGCACCATCCTGTCCCCAGCCATGGGCACCAACCTGTCCCTAGCTAGGGTACAGCAGTGTTCCTGGTACATGGGCACCATCCTGTCCCCAGCCATGGGCACAGCAGTGTTCCAGGTACATGGGCACCATCCTGTCCCCAGCCATGGGTACAGCAGTGTTCCAGGTACATGGGCACCATCCTGTCCCCAGCCATGGGTACAGCAGTGTTCCAGGTACATGGGCACCATCCTGTCCCCAGCCATTACAGCAGTGTTCCAGGTACATGGGCACCATCCTGTCCCAAACGCACAGGCGCAGCTTTGTCCTCAGCGCATGGGTGTGATCCTGTCCCTAGCACAGGGGCACGATCCTGTCCCCAGCTTGCGGGCACCACCCTCTTTCCATTGTCCCTGGGCCCCATCCTGTCCCCAGCATCACCGCCCGCAGCCCAGGGGCCCCATCCTGTCCCCAGGCATGGGCCTGATCCTGCCCCTGTGCCCCTCCGTCTCCCTGCAGAGGTGATCGGGGTGGCGGAGCTGGTGAACAAGATCAACGGGCCCTGGTTCAGCAAGTTCGATGAGGACCTGGCCACCGCCTTCTCCATCTACTGCGGCATCAGCATCGCCCATGTATGAGGAGGGGTGAACAACGGGGGCGAGGGGGAGCCGGGGGGCACAGCACAGGGATGATGGGGGGACATTGTGTGGTCCCCGTTCCTTGGGGATAAGCGGTGGAGGGGATGGGATGGGGTGAGATGGGATGGGATAAAATGGGAGGAGATGGGTTGGGATGGGATAAAATGGGATGAGATGGGATGAGATGGATTGGGATGGGATGAAATGGGATGGGATAAAATGGGATGAGATAGGATGGGATGAGACGGATTGTGATTGGATGGGATGGGATGGAATGGAATGAGATGAGATGGGATGTGATGGGGTGGGATGGGATAGGATGTGATGGGATGGGAATGGGATGGTATGAGGTGGGATGGAATAAGATGGGGATGGGATGGATGGGATTAGATGGGATAGGATGGGATAGGATGGAATGGGATGGGATGGAATGGGATGCGATGGATGGGATGGGATGGCATGGGATGGCATGGGAAGGGAAGGGATGGATGGGGAGGGCACACATGGATGTGCTGGCTGACTGGGAGGTACTGGGAGGCTTTGGGGTCCCCTCCAGAGCTCCATAACCCCCTCCACCCCCCAGTCTCTGCTCTACAAGAAGGTGAACGAGGCGCAGTACCGCAGCCACTTGGCCAACGAGATGATGTACCACATGAAGGTGAGGGGACGCGGGGACAGGGATGGGGACACGATGGGACCCCCACCACCACCACCATGGTGCCCCCCACCCCACCCCGCGGTGGTGACCCAATGTGGCGGAGGGTCCCGGGGATGCTGTGGCCCCAGGGACGGCGTGGGGACCCCTGGGGACCTGCTCGCGCCGCAGGTGTCGGATGATGAGTACACGAAGCTGCTGAACGAGGGCATCCAGCCCGTGGCCACCATCGACCCCAACTTCGCCAACTTCACCTACACCCCGCGCTCGCTGCCCGAGGATGACACCTCCATGGTGAGGACTGTGGGGATGGTCCCAAAATGCAGCTGCCTGCCGGGGGGGGGTGGACACCCTGCTGGGCACTGTCACCCACTGCCACCCCCCTGTCCCCTCCCCAGGCCATCCTGAGCATGCTGCAGGACATGAACTTCATCAACACCTACAAGATGGACCGTCAGACGCTCACCAGGTGGGTCCCCATCCCTCTCCTCATCCTTGTCATCATCCCCATCCTTATCCTTATCCTTATCCTTATCCTTATTCTTCTCCTTATCCTTGTTATCTTTATCCTTCCCCTTATCCTTGTTGTAATCCTTATCCTTGTTGTTATCCTTATCCTTATATCTTCCCTTGTCTTTGTCCTTATCCTTATCCTTATCCTTACCCTTGTCCTTGTCCTTGTCCTTGTCCTTTTCCTTGTCCTTGTCCTTATCCTTCTCGTTATAGTTATCGTTATCCTTGTCCTTATCCTTATCCTTATCCTTACCCTTACTGTTACCCTTCTCCTTCTCCTTCTCCTTGTTATAGTTATCCTTCTCCTTCTCCTTCTCCTTCTCCTCGTTATCCTTATCCTTATCCTTATCCTTATCCTTATCCTTATCCTTACCCTTACCCTTACTCTTATCCTTATCCTTATCCTTATCCTTACCCTTATCTTTACCCTTATCCTTATCCTTACCCTTATCACTTACCTCCTTGTCCTTGTCCTTGTCCTTGTCCTTGTCCTTGTCCTCATCCCTATCCCCATCCTTATGCTTCTCCCCATCCCCATCCCCATCCCATCCTGCCGGGGTCCACCCAGCCAAGTGAAGGTCCCCATGGGTACAAAGTCCCCCCAACCCATGTCCCTGTGTCCCCCCCAGGTTCTGCCTGATGGTGAAGAAGGGGCTGCGGGACCCCCCGTACCACAACTGGATGCACGCCTTCTCCGTCTCCCACTTCTGCTACCTGCTCTACAAGAACCTGGAGCTCGTCAACTACCTGGAGTAAGGCTGGAGCCCGTCCCCGTGCCCTGTCCCCATGGGGTGTTCCCTGCCCTCCCGCCTGCCTCAGTTTCCCTCCTTCCCCCATCTCAGAGACATCGAGATCTTTGCCCTCTTCATCTCCTGCATGTGCCACGACCTGGACCACAGAGGCACCAATAACTCCTTCCAGGTGGCCTCGGTGAGCCGAGCCCGGCGCTGGGACGCGCAGGGGTTGTGGGGACAGGGATGGAGACGGGGCCCGGGGGGTTCTGCACCCCCATAACCCCATGGATCCCACCTCTTTGCCTTGCAGAAATCAGTCCTGGCTGCACTGTACAGCTCAGAGGGCTCCGTCATGGAGGTAAGGTCCACCCTGGCCGTGGTGGTGGGGCAGGACCCTGCCTGCACCCTGCCTGCTCCATGGTCCCGTCTCCTCCTGCAGCGGCATCACTTTGCCCAAGCCATCGCCATCCTCAACAGCCAAGGCTGCAACATCTTTGACCACTTCTCCCGCAAGGTGAGCCCCAAAGCTTGGTCCCTCTTCCACGCGGAGCATCCCACATCCCACCGGAGCTCCCCGTCCCTGCATCCGGCTCTTGGGATGCTGGTAGTCACCTTGCCTGGCCCTGCAGGACTACCAGCGCATGCTGGACCTCATGAGGGACATCATCCTGGCCACCGACCTGGCGCATCACCTCCGCATCTTCAAGGACCTCCAGAAGATGGCAGAAGGTGAAGACCACGGGATAAGGGGTTGTGGTGGGACCTCAGCCCACCAAGGCTGGGAGTTGGCACCGCTGGTCCCCATAGTCCTCATGCAAGGGGTGATGGGGGCTGTGGGGCTCCTTCCTGAGCCCCCCAACCCCTGCCCCACAGTGGGCTACGACCCCAAGAACAAGCAGCACCACAGCCTCTTGCTCTGCCTGCTCATGACTTCCTGCGACCTCTCCGACCAGACCAAGGGCTGGAAGACCACCAGGAAGATTGCGGTGAGCGTCCCACCGTGGGGCTGACCCCTTAGGAGCTGCCCCATAGCACCTGCATGTCCCCCAGCACTGGAACCGACCCGCCCCCCATCATGTCCTAGGGAAGTGGTTCCTCCATGAAGGGACCCCATGGCCACGCAGTAGCTCCCCATGCCGGGAGCCTCATGGGGACATGGAGAGGGGTCTGGGGGGTGGATGGGGGGGGGGGTCACCCCGGTGTGCACCCCTCCATGCTGACAGCCTGTCCCTTGCAGGAGCTGATCTACAAGGAGTTCTTCTCCCAGGGTGACCTGGTAGGTGGCACCAAGGCTTGGGCTTGGCCAATGCTCTTGGCAAGCACCAAAGGGGCTTGGGTGAGGTGGGAGGTGGAACAGGGAGGTCTGGCCCAGAGATGTTATGGGTGTTCCATCCCTGGCAGTGTTCAAGGCCAGGTTGGACACAGCAAGCTGCTCTAATGGAAGGGGTCCCTGACATGGCCCCACCTCCATCCTTATCCTTCTCCCCATCCCCATCTCCATCCCCATCCCCATCCCTATCCCCATCCTCATCCCCATCTCTACTCCCATCCTCATCTCCATCACTATCCCCATCCTTGTTCCCATCCTTTTCTTTGTCCCAATCCCCATCCTTGTCCCAATCCCCATCCTTGTTCCCATCTCCATCCTTATCTTTGTCCCCATCCCCATCCTTGTCCCAATCCCCATCCTTGTTCCCATCTCCATCCTTATCTTTGTCCCCATCCCCATCCTTTTCCCCATCCCCATCCTTGTCCCAATCCCCATCCTTGTTCCCATCCCCATCCTTGTCCCAATCCCCATCCTTGTTCCCATCTCCATCCTTATCTTTGTCCCCATCCCCATCCTTGTCCCCATCCCCATCCTTGTCCCCATCCCCATCCTTGTCCCAATCCCCATCCTTTTCCCATCCCATCCCCATCCTTGTCCCAATCCCCATCCTTGTCCCAATCCCCATCCTTGTTCCCATCTCCATCCTTATCTTTGTCCCCATCCCCATCCTTGTCCCAATCCCCATCCTTGTTCCCATCTCCATCCTTATCTTTGTCCCCATCCCCATCCTTGTCCCCATCCCCATCCTTGTCCCCATCCCCATCCTTGCGCCAATCCCCATCCTTTTCCCCATCCCCATCCTTGTCCCAATCCCCATCCTTGTTCCCATCCCCATCCTTGTCCCAATCCCCATCCTTGTTCCCATCTCCATCCTTATCTTTGTCCCCATCCCCATCCTTTTCCCCATCCCCGTCCTTGTCCCAATCCCCATCCTTGTTCCCATCTCCATCCTTATCTTTGTCCCCATCCCTATCCTTGTCCCCATCCCCATCTCTATCCTTCTGTCTATTCCCATCCCATCCTCACCCCCATCATGTCCGGGGTTTGCAACTGGATGAGCATTAAGCTCCCTTCCAACCCAAGCCATCCCATGATGGTCTGACTGGAGAAGGGATGACCATTGCCATTGACCATCTCTACAGGAGAAGGCCATGGGCAACCGCCCGCTGGAGATGATGGACCGGGAGAAAGCCTACATCCCGGAGCTGCAGATCAGCTTCATGGAGCACATCGCCATGCCCATCTACAAGTGAGCACCCCCGTGGCTGCTGGGTCTTACCCACGCTGTGGGGCTCCCGAGCGGCGTGGTCGCACCTCGGCGGGTTCAGCCCCACGCTGATGGGTTCTCCCCCTATAGGTTGCTCCAGGACCTCTTCCCGAAGGCATCGGAGCTCTATGAGAGGGTGGCCAGCAACCGGGAGCAGTGGACGAAGGTGTCCCACAAGTTCACCATCCGCGGCCTGCCCAGCAACAACTCCTTGGACTTCCTGGATGAGGAATACGACCCCCAGCTCAACGGATGCCTGGAGCCCGAGGGGGGACACCCCATGGCAGGGGCTGAGTGAAGGGGGTGACGGGGGGGACACCATGGATGGTCCCGTCCCGTCCCCCCCCAGCCCACGGGGAGGAGGTTGTGGGGTGGTGGGGATGGACACGAGTGACTGGAGCACCATGGCGAGGGCTCAGCCACCACCCACCTCCCCTCCAGCGGGGACTGTCCCCTTCCTGTGGGTGTTCATTCAGGTGTCACCTTCACCTTGGGGCCCTCTTTGGTGGGACTCTGCCTTGGGGCCCTGTGGGGACACTATGGGGACGCCATGGGGAGGGCTGGGTGTGCTTTCAACTGCCTTAAGGCTGCAGGTTTTGTCTCCATAGGGTGACAACGGGGACGATGTCCTCAATGGAAGCACCCTCAAAGGGTTCTCACCTGAAATGGGGTCAATGGGATGGAGGGGGATGAGGGACAATGGGAGTGCTGGTGATGGGGTGAATAGCGTGGGGACATCCCTACGGACCCCAAAGGTGGAGCCAAGGCTGGGGAGGTGGGATGGGAGTGCTGGGGATGGAGGAGCCAGGATGAGACCCATGGAAAGAGGCTGGATCTACATAGAGGAGGCATCTGGGGCAGGATGCCCATGATCATGGCGATGCTCTGCCTGCATCCAGCCCCACCACACTGGAGAACCCCCTGCTTCTAACCCCCCATCACCCATGGGAGGCCCCGTGTCTTTCACCCAGCCTGGTCCCACCAAACCATGACCCCTGCAAGGGCTACACCCGTGCCAAGGCTGCAGGATTGGTCCCCACCACGTGGTGTCTCTGTGGCTCAGCACCATGGTGCCCATCCTGGAGCCTCCTTGCTGCAAGTGGCTGCACCAGTGACCAACCCGTCCATGGCATCACCCCGCTGTGGCCACCATGCATGGACCCCACCATTGTCCCTCTGGTCCTATAGACCACCATGCATGGACCCTGATGGTCTCCTGTGGCCCCTCTGGTCCTATAGACCACCATGCATGGACCCTGATGGTCTCCTGTGGCCCCTCTGGTCCTATAGACCACCATGCATGGACCCTGATGGCTTCTTGTGGTCCTTCTGGTCCCATCAACTGCCATGCATGGACCTTACCATCCTCCCATGGACCCTCTGGTCCCACGGACCACCATGCATGGACAGCAATGGCCTCCTGTGGCCCACCTGGTCCTACTTAGCACCATGCATGGATCCTGATGGTTTCCTGTGGTCCCTCTGGCCATGCATGGACCCTGCCAGTGTCCCACCACCCCTCCTGCCTTGCTGCCTGATGCATATGGACCCCACCATCCTCCTGTGGTCCTGTTGACCACCATGCATGGACAGTGATGCCCTCCTGTGGTCCCTCCTGTCCTACCAACCACCATGCATGGACCCCGATGGTCTCCTGTGGTCCTTCTAACCCATCAATCACCATGCATGGACCCTTCTGGCCACCCCATGGTCCCCCCAGCCCCACCACCAGATACGTGTGGACCCCTCTGCTCCATCAGCCCCACAGTGTCCCTCCAGGTCTTTGTCACCCCACTTAAAGCCACCCAAACCAGCCATGAGCAGGAGAACCAGGGCAGGGGGAGCCAGGAATGAGGCATTGGGGTGCACCGAGCCCCTCTGGCTGCTCCATCCAGCCCATGGGAGCCGATGGCTCCGTCACCACCACCACGGCAGAGGAAGGTGATGGAAGCAGCACGGTGAAGTCCTGGCTCTACTGGGGTTGGTCCCGATGGGGTTGGTCCCACCCGGATCAAGGGCAGCTTGGCCTGGTCTCCTGGGGTGCCCTGGAGCACACGTGTCTATGGGAGCATCAGGAGAACCTCGTCATGGACAAAGAGAACTCAATTCCTTTTGCCTTACCTACTCGGAGATGCCTTTGCCCAAACCCTGGTAGGACCCATGCGGTGACCACGTTGGCTGCTGGCTTCTCCTACAAGACCCCCCAAGCCCTTGGCCACCATGAGATACACAAGGGGGGATATGGATGATCCCACAAGCAGCGAACCCCCCCCCACTGCAAGAGGAGGAGGGTGGCTCCATCCCTGGTGTGACACCAGCGTGGTCACGGACCAAAGTTCCTCATCCAGCCGGTACCTGCATCCCGGAGCCAGTGAGGGAGCCTCACACCCCAGACGGGTGCCGATGGATGCGGGGATGCGGATCCCGCCTGGGGTGCCGCATCCCGGGTACCACGCGGCGGCGGAGCGCCGGTCCCCGGCCGCATCCCGCTTTCCCAGCCCCTGCCGCTGGTGGGCGCTGCTCCCCCGGTTCCCGGGCAGATCCCGGTGGATACCGGGCGGCGGAGCCTCCGCCGGCTCCTCCGCGCCCCGCTCGCGGCGCTGCTTGTGCTGGGCTCCAGCGGAGCCCGAGGAGGCGAATCTGCTCCTCCTGCTCCCGCTTTGTCTCCTTCTTCTCTTTATTCTTCTCTTCCTCCTCCTTCTCCTCTTCCTTATCCTCCTCCCTCCCCTTCTCCTTGCCTCCTCTCCTTCTGTACTTCTTGTTCTTCTCGTTTTTCTCCTCCCTGTCTTCTTTTCTCCTTCTCCTCCCTTTCCCCTTCTCCTCCTCCTTGTTATTCTCATCTACCCCTTCTCCTCCTCCTTGTTATTCTCATCTTCCCCTTCTCCTCCTTCTTCTTCCCCTTCTTCTTCTCGTTCTTCTCCTCCTCCCCTTCTTGTTTTCTCCTCCTCCTCCTTCTCATTCCCCTTCTCCTCCTTGTTCTTCCACTCCTCCCAGTCTTCTTCTCCTCCTCCTCCTGTTCTCTTCCACCCCTTCTCCTCCTTCTCCTTCTCCTTCTCCTTCTCCTTCTCCTTCTCCTTCTCCTTCTCCTTCCCCTTCTCCTTCCCCTTCCCCTTCCCCTTCCCCTCCTCCTCCTTTCTTACTCTATAATTTTTGGTGGGTTTTGGTTTCCTAAATAAATTTCATACGTGGATCTCCCCGCGGCGGCTCCGTGGGTGCCTCGTGTCGGGGTCCCGAGGGATGCTCCGGAGCAGGGTGAGGGATGTGGGTTTGGGGTGCAGGGATGCTACCAGGGATGGGGCAGCCCCTTGTCAAGAGCCCTTGTGCTGCTGCCCCAGAGCTGGATCAGGGCTGCAGGGGGGGTCTCCCCTTCACGCAGCAGAGGGGCAGGATCCCCTCCCTGAGCTGCTGCTCACTCTCTGGGGGTGCACCCAGCACACGGGGGGGTTCTGGGCTCAAGCACACACTGAAGCCGGGTCATGGGGAGCTCCTCCTCACCCAGCACCCCAAGTCCTGCTCCTCAGGCTGCTCCATCCGGTCTCCCCCAGGCTGGGTTTGCCCTGGGAATGCCCCAGCCCAGGGGCAGGACCTTGCCCTTGGCCTGGTTGAGATCCATGGGGCTCACACGGCCCCACCTCTGCAGCGTGTCCGGGTCCCTGTGGGTGGCAGAACATCCCTGGCTGCGTGACCGGGCGCAGACTGAAACAGGTTGGAGATAAGGCAGAAGCTCTTCCCTGGGAGGGTGCTGAGGCGCTGGCACAGGGTGCCCAGAGAAGCTGTGGCTGCCCCATCCCTGGCAGTGTTCAAGGCCAGGTTGGACACAGGGGCTTGGAGCAAGCTGCTCTATGGAAGGGGTCCCTGCCCGGGGCAGGGGTTGGAGCTGGAGGAGCTTTAAGCTCCATCCCAAACCATTCCCTGATTCCATGACACCCACCTCAGCCCCATGGGCAGGACTCTGCACCCATGGGTCACGCTGCCCTTTGTGCATGGCTGTGATTCCCCCCACGGACCCTTTCCCACAGCGTTCCAGGATGCAGGATCCTGGGTTCAGCGTCTCTCCCTCCCCTTGCAGAGCTCAGCTCTGCCCATCACCTCCCCATCAGGGCTGTGGTTTCCATCCCAGCTCCAGGCCTGACTTGAGCCATCCCACTAACAAGCAATTCATTACTGGGATCAATGCAGCGCTTTCATCCCAGCCCCATCCGATGGCTTCATCCCAAAGGAAGTCCCTGGTGGCTGTGACGCTGTCACGGGCTGAGCTGCCAGGATTGGGGTGAAACCCTGCCTGAAGAGCCCCCATTCCCCCCCAGCCGTGGTCAAACCCAGCCGCAGAGCCCTGAGCAAAGCCCAGATTGACACTGAGCACGTCCCAGAACAAGGTTTTGGGGGGAAACGGTGACATTTCAGCTCCTCTGCCTCTAACACTGACGCCTCCATGCCCCTGGCGACGTCCCTTTGCCCTCCTGGGTGCACACAGGGTGCCACAACACCCATCAAGCCCCTCACCCCGGCCTCTGGGCTGTACCCATGTGCACCCATGGGTGCTTAAGCACACGGGCTTTGCGTGGGGCTTGTGGCTGCTCCATGCATGTGGATGTGTCGCTTGTGCACAGCGCTGCACGGTGATACAGAGCACTGCACTGCACGGCGCCGCGAGGCACGCTGCACTGCATGTCGCACTGCACAGCACCACGTTGCACAAGCCCCATTGGGCTGCACTGCGCAGCACCACAGAGTGCCACAGAGCACCGCACCAAACAGCACTGCACTGCACAACACTGCACAACACTGCACACTGCGCTGCACTGCTCACCACTGTACTGCACAGCACCACATTGAAGCATACCAAACCACACTGCACTACGTGTTGCACTGCGCACCACTGTACTGCACAGCACCACACTACAGATGACATTGTGCAGCACCACACTGCACAGCACCGCAACGTACTAAACCACACTGCACTGCGCTGCATACACCCGCTCTGCTCCACACTGCACTGTACAGCACCGCACTGCGCTGCATACACCCCCTCTGCCCCACACTGCACTGCACACCACACTACAGATCACATTGTGCAGCACCACACTGCACAGCACTGCACCATACTAAACCCCACTGCACAGCACCGCACTGCGCTGCATACACCCGCTCTGCTCCACACTGCACTGCACAGCACCGCACTGCGCTGCATACACCCGCTCTGCCCCACACTGCACTGCACCACACTACAGATCACATTGTGCAGCACCACACTGCACACATTGCACAGCACCGCACTACAAATCACACTGCACAGCACCACACTGCATACATCTGCCCCACACTGCACTGCACCGCACCACACTACAGATCACATTGTGAAGCACCTCACTGCACATGTTGCACAGCACCGCACTGTACTAAACTGCACTGCACAGCACTGCATACACCCGCTCTGCCCCACACTGCACTGCACCACACTACAGATCACATTGTGAAGCACCTCACTGCACATGTTGCACAGCACCACACTACTAAACTGCACTGCACAGCGCTGCATACACCCGCTCTGCCCCACACTGCACAGCACCGCACACACCCGCTCTGCCCCGCACTGCCCCGCACTGCGCTGCATACACCCGCTCTGCCCCACACTGCACTGCCCAGCACAGCACTGCACAGCGCTGCATACACCCGCTCTGCCCCACACTGCACTGCACTGCACAGCACCGCACTGCGCTGCATACACCCGCTCTACCCCACACTGCACTGCCCAGCACTGCACAGCGCTGCATACACCCGCTCTGCCCCACACTGCACAGCACAGCACTGCACAGCGCTGCATACACCCGCTCTGCCCCACACTGCACTGCACAGCACTGCACAGCG